>NW_024883287.1:0-109046 GCF_019059575.1 Amphibalanus amphitrite
TTCCCATTTAGCGTAGACACTGAAAATGTGTTGAAAAAGTTACTCGTCAAAAGTAGTCATGTGTCATGCTGGAGACACTAACGCACGATTCATGACGTTGATAACACGGACGTAAAAGTTAGAGGATATATAACATCGTCTGCGCTTTTTATATCAAAGGGTTGAGCTTTCTTGTCTTAGCGACATGTCTGTACATCAACAATGTCCTTTTATAGGTTATTTATAGAGCCAAAACCTGACGCCAGAAGACGGGCAGCTTATTTTTGTTGTCAGAGGTGTGGTCCAAAAAGATGAGTGGGCTACATCGGGCCCGAGTGAGACGCTAAGCAGTATACTTGTTGCGGATGACAATACGGACTCACCACCCGACCTTGCCCGAAAGCGATTCAGGGATTACTCGTTGAAGTTGAGGTGAATCAACCTAGGAGCTGAAACCACCTGAAATTATTCATCGTTCACTTGAAGAAGGCAACAGATGCCCCCCCCCCCACTCTCCTTCGCTTTTCTTTTTAACCGGGCGACTAATCTATAACCTATAAGTAACCATATCTGTAGCCATACGTCCTGTAGCTCGGCGAAAAGACGCAGCAACTGGTACATTTTATTACCTGTGTATTTACCCAATATCAAAACCGCAGGTCGACCGGCGATGATCTCTTAGAGAAGGTTAACGACCTAAGGACAGGATCTTGATTTTTTTGTTACTAACTTCAGCAAAATAGGCACAGGGGAACTTTTTTATGTTAAATGTAAGAAAGTAAAACAGATTATGTCAGTGTATTCATATGCTCGCCCTGGCACCCGGTGTGGCGTCATTTGCAAGCGGTTCGAAATGTGTTTGCTAACACAATTATTTGAACCAATTATGGAGCATTGCATTGCATTTCCGGAACCATCGACAGGTACAGATCACTGTTGCATTTCTGTTCTCAACGTATGATTAACTATTGCACTGCGGTGCTTAGACAGCATTCTCGCCTGAAACGTTGCAGCAACGAGTGTTGAAACCGTCAGTGCATCATGAGCGATCCATTTCCATGGAGAGATCAATGCTAATCGACTGCGCTCCGTCTCGAAAACAGGTCCAAACGCATGCATATGCTCGGCCAGGTATCCGCCGCGGCGGCCCCGTTTCCAGAAGTGCAATGACACCCGCGTCCGGCCTCCAGCAGACCTCGCAATCCTCCTGGCCGCAGAGTCTGGGCGGACCGGCCCCTGGGCGCCGGATGCCGCATACATTGACCGGTGCGTCGGCCGGGGGCCGGCTCCGGCGGCGGTCGCGGTCGGCGGTCCCCGACCTCTGGGGGGCCGGCCGGCCGGCCGACGGTCGCCGGAATTGGCCGAGCGCGTCAGCCGGGGAGCCCGGCTCGGGGAGATCAGGTCGCCGCCGGCCGCCTCCCGCACTGCCAGTCGGTTAGCAGGCGCTGAGCCGTCCACAGCCGCGGACAGCTGGGCAACAATGACGTCATCGACTCTGCCCGCGGCGCTGGCGCTGCTGCTGCTGGCACAGGTGAGGTCACGGTGTTGGGCTGGGTGAGGTCACGGTGTTGGTTTGGTTGAGGTTCTGGTGCTGATCTGGATGAGGTCCCACTTCTGCTCGGGGTAAGGTCACGGTGCTGATCTGGGTGAGGTCACGGTGCTGATGTGGGTGAGGTCCTGGTGCTGATCTGGGTGAGGCGAGGTCACGGTGCTGCTCGGGGTGAGATCCTAATGCATCCACGTGAGGTCTATGTGAGGTCCTTTTGGAAGGTTATGTGGGTTCCCCTTGCAAGGCTAGGTCTGATTTTTTTTTTTTGCAGACCAAGGTGAGGTCCTCCTGCGAACCTAGGCGTGGTCCCCTTGCGAGCGTGGTCCCCTTGTAATCCTAGGTGGGGTCCTCTTGCAAGCCTAGGTGAGGTCCTCTTGCAAACCTAGGGTCCTCTTGCAAGCCTAGGTAATGTCCCTCGCAAGTCTAGGCTAGGTTAGAAGCTCTACGTCAATGTGAGGTCCTACTGTTCACTTATTATGCCAGGCTATGATGTTAATCCAGGCCATTTTACACAGCTGTGAGCTGACACATTTTATATTTCACTTATTATTCATGAGGTGCTGGTAAAACCGCATCTGAGATTTTACCACATCCAATGAGGCTTTTCTGTCGTCTGAGTTGAAAAGGTGCCGATAGCTGAGACAATGGTGCTGATGAAGTTGATGAAGTCGTGACGATGGTCCATCTGAAGTATTATTGACAGCGTTGAACCTAAAATGCCAGTTTTTGATGCTGCTATTGCCAATATTCAGCCCAGGGCACTAAAGACTCATTCAGCCATTCGCCTTTATATAGCTGGTCGAGTTCAACAGCCAACGGTCTCAAGATTCTCTCAAAGTGAATTGCTGGCGGTTTTATGAATTAAACTAGGAGATTAGTTCCTCACTATCCCAGTATTAGCGCCTTTTCCCCTAACTGCACAATCTAAATCGTATCTGAAGTAGGTATAGCTTGCATACGTCAACCTAATTAGTCAGCTTCCGACCCCAAGATCAATCTCCTGGTATGTGTGCGAGCATTTTTATTGGAGCACTATGCGGTTTATCATAATCTGACCGCTACTATTTTACAGGGAAAAACCATTGGCCTTGTTATAAATGCTAGGTTATATAATGGTAGCGTCGGAGACGTCGACCTTTTATATTTTTGGTAATTGTAAATGTGTTCTGACTTCCTAATATTTTCTTCTCATTTATCATTTCATATTGGCCCTGGTGGCGCAGTCGGTTAGGGCGTCGACCCGCGGTGCGGGCGGTGCCGGGTTTCGGGTTCGATTCCCGGCTCCGCCCGTTCCGCGGGCGTCGTCCCCGGCTGCGTCACCAGGTGTGGGGTAGGCTCTCACTTCAGCCGTAGCTTGGGGGTGGGGAATAGGACGGAGGGAGGAGCAGGTGTACTTACAAGTATAGTACAAATGTACGTACAAGTACTTACAAATGTAAATTATGTGTTCTACTAATCTACATGAGATCACAGCTGCTGCCTTCCTATAATTGGGACATGAGCCCGTTGGAGAGAGGTCCGACTAAAAAAAATATCATTTCCATACACACAAATCACTCATATTGGTGTTTTCGCCAAGATCCATTTGTATCATGCCTTCGTATGTTATTTTTAAAGGTAGTGTGCCAGCTTTCCTGGACCGTATGGAGTTAATGGCCCAGATAAGGAGAACCGGATTTTTAGAACTTATCCATACCTTCAAAACTCATGGAAACGTCTTAAATTCTTCAAATTTTGAGTACCCTAGTGCGAAATTCGCCCCGACGGGTTGTCGGTCGTACCCCAACCACATTTCACACCACTATGAACAATAAATGCACACACTGAAATCGCTATTACCTATATGCTCATCCAATCAAGTTTCGATAAACCCGTTCATCATCATCTCCTGCGGTTTCGAACACGCCTGTTAGGTGGTGCGGTAGACCGCGCCCAAAGCCAGGGCCTCGGTAACGTGAGGTAGCCGAGTCGGGGCAGCGTGCGCTGACCCAAGCCGGGGCCGCGCGTCCTCCCGGTGTCATGTGATAGCCCGGGGCTGCCCGCGGGGATGCGGTAGACCGCGCCCAAAGCTGCGGCCCCGGCTTGGGTCAGCGCACGCTGCCCCGACTCGGCTACCTCACGTTACCGGGGCCCTGGCTTTGGGCGCGGCTTCTGCTCATACTTTGTGGTGCGGTGGTGGTGCGTCGGGCCGCGCGCTCTGACTTCGGCCAAGAAAAATGCGTCAGCTGATCATTGTCATTTCTGCCACTTGCGTGTGGTGAAATGGGGTCATAACTTAAGAGACGGCTTTTTCATATCAATTATTTTACATAAAATCATATTTCAAACCATAAATAATGTTTGACAGCCAAATAAAAGAAACAATACCAATACAGGCTTAGGTACAGTTTAAGGCTCGACATTGTGTTGTCTACGATTAGACAGCTGATAACTCATTCCCGTACGTCGTAACTCTATAATGACCTTTGCTTATTGTCACATGTGCCCCGCATTCGCGATTGTTGCCGACGCCTGTTTGCAGGTCAGCCCACTACAGTTGTTATACATATCGAAAAACCGATAAACTTTTAGGCGAAAAAGGCACTATTCCAGGCCCATTTTTGATTTTTTTTGCGATATTAGGTAAAAACAGAAGCTTCTTATCCTAGGAAAAATAAAATGGGAAATCTTTCAAAGGTGGCACACTACCTTTAACTGAGATGAACAGGATAAACATTTTGTTCCGTTCAAAACTGACGCGAAAGTTATTCTTTTCTATAGAACTCAGTTGCTTTGTAAGCTGGTCCTTGAAATCGTCATTTTTCAGAAGTGACCTATGAAAAATTGCAATTATGTGCACGGAGATCATCTGCCATTCGCTACCTTATTTTTCTGTCTTCTTCCCGTAAGGCTCATTTTATTACCGTTATCTTTAGTTTTAGGTCTTTTGATATTTATTAGAAGCATCCCCGCCTGATCATTAGGCTGCTTAACGATGTTTATCAACTGTTCAGAGGCACATTTTGGGGAACACATCACCGAGAAAAATCACATATTTTGCGGAGCAAGCCTGTTCTGCCGTCATGACTTTTACATTGAATCTACCGATGTCATCCTGAACTGATGGGTAGAATCACTCTACCGTCAAGTCGGGCTATATTTACACCCACGTTTTATCGCTTCCAAGAAATGATGGTTTCACCGGCGGGTGCACACGGCTCTTTGCATTAGCGATATTTGCTGTTTTCACCATTGGCTTAGGCGGCACTCATCCTGCTGGAGCGACGTGTCGGTTTTCAGATTAACTCTGCACGGAAACACGCCAACCGGCAGCGGCAGCAAACCTGCCTGTCTCGGGCTAATCGGCCGTTTTTGTGGATGAACAATGCCCAGTGCCGGTGGGATGACGACTAGGGGCACTGAGCCTGGTCAGGTGGCCTGACGGGTGGCATTCGTGTAGTGCGGTGGAGCTTGTGTGCGACAAGAAATTTCCGGCTGTATACGTGTTGATAACCTGCCGTCAACTCTGCAATTAAGGATGCATAAAAACATACATGCATTCTTAGATGCTGAATTAAATCCAGAACATGAAGGAGCCCGAGGAGGTCACAGGGGACTGTTCGTCAAGGCAGCAGCTGTGATCTCATGTTCTTGTCGGCCTGATGCACGCCAGGCATGTGCTTCCTCCAAGTGTACTTCCGACTATACTGGACGCCTTGGTCATGTCACATGTGCGCTATTGTAGTCAGGTATTCGGCTGTGCCAGCAAAACGAGCTTAAAGCGACTGCAGAAAGTGCAAAACTTTGCTGCCAGAGTGATATCTGGCAGACGGAAGTATGATCATGTGTCCGACGTGATTAGGAATTTGGAGTGGCTCCCGCGTCAGTGCGTTGATTGACATGAACGACGTATGTCTGCTACACGGGGTGATTAGCAGGGGTGAGCCTGAGGTACTGCGACAGGACATATCGTACAATAGAGATGTTTCCGAGCGCCAGACTAGGCAGTCCGGTCATTTACATGTACCGCGTGTTCGAACCAGCCTTGGCCAAAGAACTTTTAAGCAGCGAGCGTGTAAACTGTACAACGAACATGTTATAGGAACGGAGCTTCAGGTCATGTCTGGTCCGCGCTTTAAGAAAGGTATTAAAAGTCACCTAGTCAGCTAGATGGATAGGCGACCATACAAACATTTTAGCTGTGCTTTTAGTTTTAGCGTGCTTTTATACTTTTGCAGGTTTAACTGTTTATGTGTCTTTTTAACGCGCTTACTGTTTTGACGAGGGCTCGGAATAGCCACCTTGAGTGGAAGAGTGCCGATGATGTAAAATACAAATACAAATACAAATACAGATTAGTACAACACATAATTTACATTCGTAAGTACTTGTAAGTAGGTTCATTTTTGCCAGTTTTGATCTGTCAGTGTATGTTTTATGCTGGACTGTTATCTTGTAACCAATCAGTTAACCACCTACAATGCCTATCTTTCTCTCTCTCTCTCTCTCTCTCTCTCTCTCTCTCTCTCTATCTCTCTCTCTCTCTCTCTCTCTCTCTCTCTCTCTCTC
Organism: Amphibalanus amphitrite; assembly: GCF_019059575.1. Classification (NCBI taxonomy): domain Eukaryota; kingdom Metazoa; phylum Arthropoda; class Thecostraca; order Balanomorpha; family Balanidae; genus Amphibalanus; species Amphibalanus amphitrite. The sequence continues at coordinate 6,077 of NW_024883287.1, forward strand.
TCTCTCTCTCTCTCTCTCTCTCTCTCTCTCTCTCTCTCTCTCTCTCTCTCTCTCTCTCTCCCTCTCACCGCCCTTCCTATCTGTTCCAGGCACAAGGCCAGCTGTCGGCTCAGGGCCGGCTGCTCGGTCTGCGCGCTGCACCCGGGGTCCGTGGAGGGGTCAGAGACTGGGTCACCTACTTCATGCTGCCGCAGCTGCCGCTTCAGCAAGTCAGCCAGGATACCACCGGTGAGACTCAGTGGTGTCTGCAACGGAATGATACCTACACCAGTAGGCTTGGGACTGCATGATAGCGCGCACAGCAGTAGTATCATCGTATAGACTCCAACAGCACACAACAACACCATTGGATGGAGACTGCAGCAGTAACAGAGATAAAATAAGGATATAAAAACGTTTTGCAATGGAGACTGCAATAATGAGGCAGTAGCACAATCAACACCGGATAAAGACCTCAACCGGGAACATAGCAGCACTGCCAATGCAGCAGAACACTGGAGTGGTAATGCTGGAATGGAGACTTCAACAATACACACAAGAGTATCACAAAAATATGGGGTGCAACAAATAACAATACGCACAAGAGTATAAAAAGATATACAGACGTCAACATTACACATTGCAGCAGAACCGACAAATGGAGGCTGCAATAGTACCTACCTACGTACTACAGTAGCACTACGACATGCATGGAGACTGCAATGGTAGGGGAGAGTGGGGCACATTCGTGCAAAAAATGGATAAACCCATATATCTGTTCTTTGGTTAGTGCAATGGCAAAATTGTTGATTGTAGTATGGAAAGGAACTATTGCAGATAGTTTTCCTCTTAAAAGTTATCCTATAAAATTATTGCTTCCATTAGAAAAAATGACTTTTATTAACTCTGAACATTTGCACGAAACTGCCCCACCTATGGGGCACATTCGTTCAAGAGATGGGGCACTTCCGTTCACCCGGCAAAATTCGAGAAATTACCGGGCATTACCAGAAATTTACCAAAGGAAATTGGCAGGGGATCATTTCACTTGATTCCTTTCGACAAGAATGCATTGCACAACAAAAGTAGAAAGAATGGGCTGGCCAACAAGAATGTGCCAACTGCCGGCCTCCGTGACCTCGCCAAGTTCGCGTGAATTGCTCGTCACGACGTCGCAAGCAGTCGAGACTGAGTCAGGCGAGCGTCATTAGAGAAACCTACTACAGATAAAGTCATAAATCGCAAAAACTAAAAAAAAATATGCACGAATGTGCCCCCAGGCAGTGCGTACACGAACCTGTCCCACAACGTTATTAGTAATATATTTCAAAATTTCTTTTTGAAAAATGACACTTTTTTAACAAACAAGTTTGCAGCAGTTCCGTGAATAGAGTGGGCTTCTTCACCCCCAATTTTGAAAAGCTGAACCACATTTCCGAGTCAGGATCACGAAAATGGATGATATTAGAAAAGTTTGGAAAGCTCACGAATATTACAAATTTGCGTTTTTATCAAGCATGACAGCAGGTACAGTGTTGTCTTCTACGGTGAACGAAGGGCGGCAATGATAGACATATTTCCATAATTTACCTTGAGCTCGTGCAGTCACTCGTGTTCCCATAAACTGCTGAAAACGAATGTGCCCCATGCACGAATGTGCCCCACTCTCCCCTACACACACCGATAGCACCACGGTATGGAGACTGCAACAGTACACACTACAGTAACATCAGGAAATGGAGACTGCAACAGTACACACTAAAGTAGCACCACGGTATAGACTGCAACAGTACACACTACAGTAGCACCACGATATGGAGACTGCAACAGCACACACTACAGTAGCACCACGGTATGGAGACTGCAACAGCACACACTACAGTAACACCAAAATATGGAGACTGCAATAGTGCACACAACAGTAACACCAAAATATGGAGACTGCAATAGTGCACACTACAGTAGCACCACGGTATGGAGACTGCAACAGTATACACTACAGTAGCATCAAAATACGGAGACTGCAATAGTGCACACTACAGTAGCACTAAAGAGAAGAAGACTGCAACAGCAGCCAGAACAATAACAGTCGGAAGTGAGAATCCGCAGAAAATTCGGGACAGAAATACACAAGAGTGATTCTACTGGCTGTGATGATCAGTTATTCTGGGGCGGGGTAGGTATGTAGGTACCCAAGCCAACCGTTGTTATGACTAACAAGATGACTGACAGTGACCACTGACCAGTGATGCCCCCTTCTACTGCAGTGTCTGGACCAGGCCGGTACGAGCTCAGAGACGGTGTCACTGCCACCCTGGAGTCGCCCAACTACCCCGAACAGTACCCGCCCAACACCTGGGTCACCTGGCTTTTTAAAATGAGCAATGTAAGTACCCACGTGGTGTCTTCGGTCGTAATTGCATTTTTGTTTGTTATTTTCAATTAGTTTTCAATACAATATAAAGAAACATTCTGCTTTGCTTCTCATTGCAAGTGACTGTCATTCGGCTTACAGTGTTTCAGTGTGGATCACAAAACCACTTTTTGGATTACCGCTATCTTTGTAGATTATCGCTTTCTTATGTTCAGCACGTCCACAGGATCCTATAACGCTTGTTTATCTCGGCATCTGTTCTTTCTCTTCCTCTTTATAATTCTGTCTCTCCTAGTCTCTTTTTCGTTGAGCTATTCTCCTCTGTTACGACTTCAGAGTCCAGAAGTCAGGTCTTTCATCTCATTCCCCCTCTCTAACCGCGCTCTAACCGTTCTCCCCTGTTTCCAACAGTCCGGAACCGGTCGGCTTCAGCTGCGCTGTGACGACTTCACCCTATCACGTAACGACTACGTAGTGCTGCGTCCCTCCGACTCCCGGCGGCTGATCGTCGACGCCGGCAGCGTGGCGCCCGACCTGGGCGTCAGCGAGTCGATCGTCCTCGAGCTGCGCAGCGCGCGCACCGGCACCGGGAGACTCCGCTGCTCCGTCACCGCCGCGCGCGACGGAGACACTGCGACCGGTGGAGAGTCGCAGCCGGCGGCGGCCAGTCCTGTGACGCCGGCAACGACTCCTTCGACGACTCAGGCACCAACGCAGTCCACAACACAGTCCACCACAACAACCACTCAGTCCACGACCCAGTCTACGACCACTCAGTCTACCACTCAGTCTACAACCACTCAGGCACCAACTCAGTCAACAACCCAAGCGTCGACTGAGCCGGAGGGGACGACTGTCAACGCCTGGTGGCTTACCACCACCACCACCACGACCACCACCACTACTACAACCGAGAAGCCAGCACCGGCGGAGGGGACGGACGCTGCCACAGCCGCCGCTGCAGCCGCCGCCGCCGCCGCCGCTGCCGCTGCCGCTGCGGGCACTACTACAGAGGCGCCGGCAGCGTCGTCCGATCTGAACTCAATCTGCGGCCGAAACAAGTACAGCACCAGGATTGTGGGAGGTGCTGAGGCCAAGAAGGGAGAGTTCCCCTGGATCGTAAGTACGCTTACATAAAGTACAGTCGCCTGGGTACAGTAGGTCTATTAAAAAAGTCCCCAGCACCAGTGGGCGCTGCCTTCGCTGAGCCGAACCCCCGTCTGCCCGTCCCATATCGCGCCGGGCTCATGTCAGGTAGGGTCAGCGGGACCGCTCGGTCCGGCCCGCGGGCGGTGGACGGGCGGCCGGTAACGCTTTCCGCCAGCCAGCTGTAGAATCCAACAAACGGGACGGCCACCGCTCAGCGCAGCGAAACCGGTGTTAAAGAATGGCAGTAGATGTTCATGGCGACAATGATTATGAGATAGTCATTGTTAGCCCTTGCCCCACAGGAATGCCTAGACTCTCACGCCCTGTTGGAGGGGAAATGGGGATTGAACATCATTCTTATAACTCAGCTTTGGGCATTTAAGTGGTATTCGAAGTAGCGTCAGAAGTAGCAAAAAGAAGAAAAAAATACTTCAGCCAATGTTAGATCGGGTCAGAGCAAAAGATCATGTCACCAGAGGTCATCGATGGTAAAATTTTGCTTGGACAGGGTGCGTTGCGCGCACCGGTGCATTGGGTTTCCAATTTCCATGGAAACATCAACAGACTCGGAAGCTCGTAACGCTAGCGTGGAGCCGAATTCATATCAACCGCCACAACAATGCATGGCAGCGCAGCGCAGCGTGCTGCAGCGCGGGGCCGTGAAACACCGCCCAGGGCTATCCATGTGTCAGGGCAATCCAACCCACGTGATGGGCTCGGCCCCAGCGGAGCATGAGGCCCAGGACTCCCGCCCAGGCCCCCTGTCTCCCCCTAATTCCTGTCATCCTTCCCACTCTGAAATCGACTGAAAGAGCCTAACTTCTTAAAAAGCTGAAACTCTGCTTGAGGCTCATGATGAATAATAGGTAATAATATAAGAATAACCAGTAACCTCATAATGTCAATCAGAAATAGGAGCCAAAAAGTTATATTTAAAATTATCGAATATTTCGCTCCTGGAGCTTCGTCAGCCAGGATGACGAAGCTCCAGGAGCGAAATATTCGATAATTTCAAATATAACTTTTTGGCTCCTATTTCTGATTTATATTATGAGGTTACTGGTTATTCTTATTATTATGAAAGAGCCTAACCTAACACAACAAGCAGCTCGTTTACCGCTATGTCTGAATAATATTGTCAGATTTGATTAAGGTCAACAGCTTAGCACGTAAATAACAGCAACTGCCACCATCGGTATTATGAGAAAACCAATTGATTTTCCACAAACACTAAAAGTTTTAAGCTAAACTTGCATGAAATTAATTTTACCAGCCTCGTGTTCCTCTTATCAAAACGCTTCGAGTGAATCAAAAGCTGATCTTTAAAGGTCATTTGAAGAATTTGGCCTATGTTCAAAGACATGACCTGACCATAAATGGTCATGATGCATAGCAGGATATTAGATCCGTATCGTGGAACTTTACAACACTTAAGATGATTTCATAACTTAAGCATGTCTATCAAAAATATTTATTACATGGCTCATGTGTAAGCTGGGTGTGTGATCATGCTTACGAGTATGTTGAATGCAACTGATAATGTTCTGTTGGCCACAATTTCTATATTTAATTTATCCTCACGGATTTCATATTTTTATTAATGACATCTTGACGATGTCGAGAAAAAAAAACGCTTAAGAGATTTAAGAGTCTGAGATACATTCAGTATAAGGAAGGGTCAAGGGTGCTGGATTCCTTCCGTCCTCGCTATCCTCAGGAAAAACCAATCCGCATCGCCCCTAGTCTTCATGCTTCCCTCTCTGGACTGGAGGTCACCCCACCAGCCAGCCTGTAGTTGATGTCGGATCCATTCCAGGACACATAATCCTCTTCGGGTGACCGTTTGGGAGACGGCTGGACCGTCCCGACAGGGCCATCGTCCCACGGGAACAGTCACGCTTTCGCAGATCACTGTCGCTGGCTCGCACGACCAAATTACTACACCAGACTCAGAGCATAGTTATGTCATAGCTCTGCACAAGGGCCTTCTCAGACCGAAAAAGATGGCTCCCAACAAAACAAACAATTTTCTCATTCAGTATTGTATCTCATCAGGCACCACATGTTTTCAGAGTGTTTATTATGCGTTCCGTCCAAAAAAGCGCAGTTCAACTTTCTCCCATTGACTTAAGCGATCTCAAAATTGACTCGACCTTTCTGTCAGCAATGTCAAACTTGCGAAGTAAACGTTTCAAATACATATACTGTTGCCCATTGAAATCGCTGAAGGTTCTAAAGCGATCGGTTAGTCGATGTATTTAGATATGATCAGCAAAGGAACTTTCCTTGAGGTAAGGTCACTTGACGTGACCTGGTGTTATGGCCTTGAGTTGAAAGACTTGGGCGGGGAAAAATGGGAGTCATTTGAAATCTTAAAATGTTAGATTTTAACAATAATTGCAAACACTATCCCGGCCAAATGGTGAGTGAGAAGGGAGCGATTCCCCAACCCCATGTTTAGTTCCTATAATTGAGCTAACTGCTAGAGCCTCGCGGAAAAAACGAGCGCTTGCGTCGTTACGTGACGCAGCGACTGTTAACCCATTTTCATAAAATATCAGTGACCTCTTAGGGCAGGTCAAGGGCCCAAGGCATTGGATCGGTTTTTGGTGAATAACTTCGCAAAAAATGGTCGCATTACCGTCATTTCGATACAATCGTGTTTTCTGTTCTCAGACGCGTCGATTTATGTGCTTTTTTCCTTAGGTGAAGCAATTTAGGATGTTTAGGTCAATGTCATGTTAGGGCAACACAGGTCGCGAAGCTGTTGAAAGGAGGACATGTTGCATAGCATTTGATTCCGCAAGTCTTGCAGAGTCCACTGAAGGCTGTCCCGACTGGCTAGCTCATTTTGATCGGGAGTTATTGACGAAGCATTCCTATTAAAGGGACCCTCCCACCTTCAAAAAAGTTTATGAATTGGCATGAAAGTGATGTCGCTCGGTTCAGAAAGAGCGAAAACGAATATCTACCAAATTTCACCGAAAAATATTCACCGGTTTTCAAGATATTAGGCTTTTACTTTTGTTTACTTTTTTGGGATCTCCACTGTTTCTAGCGACTTTATTTTAGAAGTGCGGCGTTTGCGGCAGATGTTGCGCGCAAATAGCATATACCACCGCGTGCTACAAAACGTTTTAGTCAAACATTTAAAAATCGTTAGATATCTGCGCTGACGTCACACATTCAGAGGGGTATTCCTAAGCATTAGCCCCTCTGAATCAAAATGCTGCAATTTTGAAATTCAATATTTCCGATTTAAGGCATTTCTCGATGTTGTGAGTGCCGAAACCGGTAATTGTGAGCCAGGGACCCCATTTTGGCTATCTCAACTCAAATCTAATGTTAAGGTGGGAGGGTCCCTTTAACGAGCACTCCGTCACGCAAGGTGAACAATGCAAAAGTGAAGCATTAAACCTTGCCAAGAATGTATGAAGTCACGATTTCATGTGCTTGAGGTATAGTTTTAGGTCATTTCTGACGCCAAATCAACAGTTTCCATATTTTCCCATTATGCTTTTATGACACTAAGTGCATTACGGATTTGCATCATTTTATAACCAACAACCGTGCAGTCTGCAGAGGTTAACTTAAGACGTCATAGTTAAGTGACCTGACATGAAAACGTGGTTGATTTCAAATGATCCGGCTTGAATCAAATGTCAGGCATATGAAATGTCAGCCTTCTATCATCAGTGTGCTTTGAGCTACCGCAAAAAAATACATGGTGGCGGCATCCACCCCTTCTTCTCGGCCCGCGAAGGTTAAACCTCGCTTCGAATTATTGCAGATAATGATGCGACCGAAAACAAAGCATTTATCTACGTCTAGAACGGCCGCCGACTTGTTGGACAAGATCCCCAATCTTAATTTGAAAGATGAGAATAAAATCTGATGCATATATACCCCTCGATTTGCCCTCGCGCTAAGTCAATTCTAATCATCACTGTCGCTTTATTATCCGAGATGATGTCGCCGCTAAACGGGTTGTTTTGTTTGCTTGCTTGCGCTGAATGATCATTACGGATTATTGAAGGATTATGATATAATAGGAATGGGGCAATGGAGGATATGCACTGCAGTGCAGGTGTTTGATTTAGATCACAAAGGCATCATTTCCGGCATCGTGCAGAGTCACTATCTTCCCCTCCCGCACTGCGGCATCCCTGCGCCCCACACACGGCGTCCTCACTCCACGGCCGGCCGCCGCCAACTGACCCACTGACCCACTCGCCGGGCGCCGCGACCTGACCCGTGTCACTGCCGCGGCCTGCGCAATAGAGTCGGGGCTGGAATCCGGGGGTTCGGCCGGCCGGCCGCCTCTGGAGCGGGGGACTTTTTTAGTAGACCTACTGTACGTGTTGCATTTAGCTCGCTTTGTTTGAATGTGCGTTGTTTATAGAAAAATGTGGCTTGGTATACAGATTCGATGTTGGTGCCGACGAAACTTTTCGACCAACGAGGCATCCGTACGGATATGGTTACTGTAATCTGGTATTTTCCCGACTTGTTACGCCAAAAGTCAGCAAATCCTTTTTTCGTAATTATCAGAAGAGTTTCAGCAATATTATATTTTTTTCCAGCTGCCACTTCCCTATATGCAATAAGTTTACACTACCGTCTGCCCCCCCCCCTTCCCAGGTGGGACTGGCCAGTCCGTTCAGGAGCAAGTTCAGGAAGCCTTCTTGCGGCGGCAGCATCATCAACCACAAGTTCATCCTGACTGCAGCTCACTGCACGACCAGGTAAATGTCATCTACCTTTATGCGCCTCCATAACGCATTTCACTATCGCTACAGTCGTTTATTTTAGATACATCACAGAGTGGGAATGGCAAGACGATTTATGGGATGTTTGTCGGAAGTACCTAATTTTGCTCATTTCTCCGTTCTAGGTGTGATGCGTGGAAAATTGTTTATATATCTTTCCTAACGCAATGTTATCCTAAAGTGCGTTTCATACTTGAGGAATGGGCTGACGATTTGAAAATATTCTCCGGCAGACGTGGCAAGCCGAGGCCGGCAGTGTCCACGGTGGTGCTGATCCGGAAGCACACGACCTCGACCGACCCCGAGGAGATCGAGTTCAAGGTCAAACGGATTATCGTGCACCCAGGGTACAGCAGCAGCACACTCAACAACGATATGTCATTGCTCGAGTGAGTGAAGGCGGTGGCGTAAATAGCGACTGAACGGAGCATGTCGATGTGATTTAAGTACCATAAACAGTAACAGATGAATAGTTAGATAACGCTATTCTATATTGAAACTCTGTGCCTATACAACCGTATAAAATATGTCGTTTTCTTTATGGGTGCGTTTACCCGTTATATTTGATGGGCGCTTTTATTCACCATGGATATCTGTACTCTGTGAAGACGGCACTCATTTTCCGTTGTCCGAGTCTCCATCAGCTCATGTAACGCTATCACTCCATCCACATTTCCGCTTTTCTTCTTAGACTGGATATATATCTGCAGAAGTAGGGGAGAGTGGGGCAAAGCGGCCACCCGGGGCAAAGCGGCCACCCATCGTTTTAGCCCTTCATAGCTGGCGTCAGTTCCAATTTATGGTTTCCAATTATGCTTCTCTTCACGGTCGTTCGAATGAGCCAGACCGGGGTTTCAGGCCCATCACCATTGTTCTGTGAAACACGGAAAAGCATTTCTTGCCAGGTTACCAACTATGTTTACAATTTTTAAATGTTAGGTTTTTCCATAACCGTTTGGAATTTTTATAAGCGTTCTTGTCCATGCATTACATGGTTATCGTACATGTATTCTACCAATTTTATTTTTTTTTTACCCCACTTATAGCAAAGCTGGAATGTTTTTGTCTCGGACGGTATGCGTGGGGCAAAGTGGCCGGGGCAAAGTGGCCACCCCCCAATTGGCCATAAGTTGCTTCCATCTGGATTAAAAACATTATTTATATTCAAATTTGTCGTCATGCATTCATCTTGGCGACTTTCAGTTGCATGAGTTACCAAATAATGCAATTAAATGTTTATTTTCATGAAAATCCTTTCTTTGTTTACCTACAGGTGGAAGATGATAAAGCAAACATCCATCCTCGCTTAACCTTGTCACCATCAAATACCCTAGTCGTACACGAGGCAACTATTTTGTTTCTCATATCGGGACTTGAGAAGACGCCGGTGGCCGCTTTGCCCCAAGGTATGGGGCAAAGTGGCCAATATGCATAGGTTTAAAGTTTTGTCAATATCTTTCATATGTGAACGCCTTTGGAAATAAAACGCAGTTGAAATAAAAGGCAACTTAATAGGGATCACATTGGTATAGAAAGAATTTTTCCAAGTTTAAAAATCAAGCGTTGGCATCGTGAGAAGCGTTAGGGTGGCCGCTTTGCCCCACTCTCCCCTACCTAAATATGTGCCCCTGTAGCCATAACCATCATTTCATGATCCTCACACTGAACTGGAGAAGTCCCCGCAGCTGCTGTACCACTGCCTCTAACCACCCCTCATCACCCCCAGGCTGAAGGAGTCTCTGCAGCCGCTGTACCCCTGTCTCTAACCACCCCTCCATCACCCCCAGACTGGAGGAGTCTCTGCAGCCGCTCTTTGACGCCGAGGACGGCCGGGTGCGTCCGATCTGCCTGCCGGAGACGCCGTGCTCCGGCAGCCGCACCAGTTCGGCCTGTTTCCCTGATCGGACGGCCGTGCTGGCCGGATGGGGGGTGAAGCGCGCCGGCAGCCCCGAGCGGCCGCCCGTGGTGCACTATGTGCACGTTCCAGTGGTGGATAATGATAAGTGTGTGTCCAACTATGAGTCTCTCGGTCTGACGGTGACCGATCAGATGATCTGCGCAGGACTGGAGGCTGGCGGAAAGGATACCTGTCAGGTAAGGAGAAGGATTCCTGTCAAAAGCGCAGAGGGCTTTTACGGATGAGGGAAGGGAGTGATGGGTGGGGAAGGAGGACACAGGTATAGTGAGGATGTGGAGCGATGTCTGTAAAGGGAGGAATTCAGCGGGAAAGGACGGGAAAGGGGATGAAGAATCAGCCATCTGAAAATAGGTCTTGCTGGGATTCCGCACTCGATACCAGCGAGCAATGTAAGATAAGTGCCAGGGAAGCGGAAATCTGTTCCCGTTCGATTCTGATGGCCTTCCGCGGGCTTGTCTTGTTCTATGCTCCCAGGTCAGCAGAGCCCGTTGTATCCTTGTTCTGATCGTCCGTACTGATCGTGTTGCGCTCCCCACAGGGTGACAGCGGCGGTCCGATGATGATGAAGTCCAGGGAGGAGGTGTTCACTCTGGCCGGAGTGGTCAGCTTCGGAAAGGGCTGCGCAGAGGCCGGCTATCCGGGAGTCTACGCCCGCGTCTCAGGTTAGTAGGACGCCGGCCACGAGGCCAACACAAGGTTTCATTCATTCAGTAATTATGAATCAACAATAACGATGATTGATGGTCGCTACTCTTCTAAGTCTTCACTTTCCTCCTAAGCATTGTTTGTCATATCGCCGACGTTTGCTATTCAACAGAGCTCCGCTTAAAGGTCGGTGTCAGTTGACTCTAGCGCGCCTTCCTCGTGTTGACTAGTAATGTGCTCTCCTTCCAGAGTTCCAAGACTGGATCGAAGCGAACGCCGGTAATGTCGGCAGAGCTCTGGAATAACAGAGCAGCACCCATCCAGATCCAGAGACCGTATCGCCTTGAATCTTGATAGCCGCGGCCAGGAATCGCAACTGTCTACATAGTGCAGTTTATAGACAGCTGACCTCGCCTATTTTCGGAGCGTATTGGTGTCAGTATACCATCCAGTTCGCGTGCTCAGTTTAGCGAGCATTGCAGTATGCAATGTGCTCGTTGCCATGGTGATAGGAAACAATGCACGAGCTCCTGCCCTTAGAGAACGGCCTGCGTGAGCTGTGGGACCCTGAAGGTCCACTGCTTAGCTGCCTTGCGATGTTTGCCGGTAGGGCAATGGCATTACGTAGTAGGAATTGTGGCCTTAATCCGTAAATTATAGCATTTCATGGTTCGTATTAGTGCTGCATTGGTAGGCGAACAGGATGTCCGGATCGACCGAAGCTGATCTGGACAGATCCATATTGACATACGTCAATGTCGATGTGAAATAAAATATACAAAACCGTAAAATGGATTATGACATCAACGATATGCAACCGACCTCTCACATACGAGTACATCATCAGATGTTTTTCTCAAGACCGCCATCCACCACCAAAAACATATTTTCACCCATCCGCCCCCCCCCCCCCAATGAAAGCTCCCAGACAAATCCACTGCGCTGCTCTATCCTTTGTAGAGGACGAACAGCAAACATTCATACAGTACAATATCGTGACGCTCTGTAGAGAGATAACCGAATAACAATACATTTAAAACATATTGTCATTTATTCGCACATGAAATGATCATAAAAAGGCAACAAACAAAAATGATACAACAGCGGAACTGCGATAAAACTTACGGAGCGCTCGAGTCATTCAATCATAGTACACCCCTTTCAGACGGTCACATGAACTCTGCCAGTCACAGTACAGCCCTCAGCAGACTGCGTGGTAGGTATTCTTTTTTCGACAAAACCGATAATAACTCAGAGGCTATGCTATCAGTCGGTCAGAACTCACTGCAAATAGATGCGCCATGCTCCACTCCTTCGATTAGGTGTATCACTAAACAAAGTATACGCCTTGTGTGGCAACAAAATGCAAAAGTTTGTTTTGGGGGCAAATATAAACTTTTGGATTTTGTTGCCGAACTAGCAGGAAAATGAATACGGTGATGATGCCAATCTAAGGTGCGGTGTCTCGCGTGTCTTCCTGTTACGATTTGCGAATGACCGATAGCATAGTATTCGCATTATTCTCGTTTTTGTCGAAAAAAGAATACCTACCACGCAGTTTGCAGAGGGCTGTACATCTTCGACATTCACAGGACCCTTCCACAGTCGCAGGATCCGGCCTCATACTGTCACAGTTCCACCCCCAAAGACCAGACACTCGGGCTCGCCGCCGAGCCGGGCCGGCCGCTCAGGAATGTGAACAGTGCGAGCCGGCGGGCACCCCTGCACAGTGGCTATAGCTGCTCTCTCTCAGATCAATATATCACAGAAGGGAAGACCTTACAGCGCGGCGCGGTGCGGCCAGGCGCGGCCGGAGGGTGTGCTGGGTGTCCAGGGTGTTAGACGGTCCAAGTGGATATACAGCGGCTCGGCAGGCCTTCAGGCAGTGGCCTTACCTCTATCCCACCAGCTAGAAGGCTAGATAGCTGGCTGTGGTAGCCCAGACACACAGCCGATCGTCTCTGACTGCACCGCCACCGACAGTTTCACCGAACGGCCTCACAAATACAGCGCAGCTCACTAACATAGTGTGACGTCACAGTCGCACAATAGCGCAGGTCCTGGCAGCTCAGCTCACTACGACGGCGACACGGTGTGACGTCAGTATGACGTCATCAGAGACGTTAGAACATTTAACACAACCAGTCTGCGGCAGTTACTAAGACAGCACAATTATGCACCTGATACCGTCTGCCTCCCACTCTGGTAGGCGGTCAGTGCTGGCCTGTCTCAGCAGTCGGTTCTCGGCCTCCTGTTTGGCCGTGAGGTTCTCCAGTTCTGCGGCGCGGGCTCGCAGCTGGGCCAGCCTCTCGCCAGCCAGGCGGTCAGTTGCAGGTAAATTCACCATCAGTTCAACATTTATAACCACGCGGCCATGACGTGCCTGACGTTGGGGCCTCCTAGTCCTATGTGGGGTAGATCCACGGTGAGAACGACTGAATAGCGCCCAAGAGAGGGGCGATCCGATCGGATTCCGCCACCGGACGGCGACGGCAGGCGGCAAAATCAGAAGAGAGATAATTCAACGCAGGAACACCAGCAAGGCAGCTAAACACCAGCAGTGGGGCGGCTACACCAGCTGTATCTAGCCGTTAGGAGCCGGAAGCACAGAGCATGCATGGTAAGTCCCGCAGCTGCAGTGTCCTATACTGTAGTGTAGAGAGGACCAGCGGCCGCCCGGCACCGACCACCGTCCGCCAGCTCTGTCTGTACGGCCTCTCGGCTGGAGAGGTCTCAGACCAGAGTATTGTCCACCATTAGTCCTCAGAAAAGGCCCGCCAGTAGTCCTTGTCTCAGACTAGAGCCTTGTCCGACAGAAGTCCGCAGACAGGGGGTCTACGGACGCACCCATTTATCGGTAAGGAGTAGGACACCGACTTCTTGGCTCCCTTAGTTGAGTACCGCACCGATATTGGTGGTCGCCCACAGTCCATCGACAGAGTTCCAAACTGACCATCGCACTGACCACTCCTACTTTTACCACCGGTCGCCACCAGTATCTGCTCTACCTTTGGACACCTGGCCGGTCACAGCTGGGCACCAGGCCACCTTCATCGTCCCCGAGTCTAGGCTTTCCCCGCCGCAGTGCCCCTCGACTTACCAGTCTACACACACGAGCGGGTCGTCTGTCCCTTGGCAGCGTGTATCACCACATACCGGCTCACCCGAGCCGTTTCAATCCGCTGGTTCTTAGCGGTCTCAGGCCGGTGGCTGGAAGTTGGCGTCCGTCTCCACGCCGTGCGCGAAGATGAGCACCAGGCCGGGCTCGAGGATCATGTCTTCGTTCATGTGCTGGTTCTCACATGCCATCACGATGACGGCCTGCTTACCGGGAATGCGGCGGCATACGTAGTTCTCGTAGTGACGCCGGTTCGCCTGGCGCGTCTCCAGTGTAGACAGACCTGAAACGGGAGACACACACGTGGTGGGTTAGTAATTTAAAGGAATCTCCTGGAGACGGGTGGACGATGGCTAGGCGGTATCGCAGGCGAGAAAGGCGAATGATGTGCACTCTTCAATGTTATAAATGAAAACACCTCAGCGTTTTATCGTAACACTACAGTGTGAGCGCAGAACAATGTTACTGATATGTCATCAGCAGCCAGCAGTGTAGTACACCCTGACTGGCGCTTTGTGAGCACCTCTAGCGGCCTGGAGCCGTCCATCGGCCATCACCCTTCCCTCTCCAGGGAGAGGAAAATAGATAGAAAGCGGAATACTGAGAGGAAGAGGAAGAGGAAGGGGGAAAGAAAGAGGAAGGGGGAAAGGAAGAGGGAGAAACAGAGAAGAGGAAAGCTGGGAGGGAGAGGAAGCTCAAAGGAAAAAGGAGAAAAGAGTGAGGAAGCGAGAGATTGGAGAGGATATGGCGAAATAGTCTCACCGGTGGGCCAGCGTCGCTCGTGCGAGTTGTCCATCAGGTCCTCGATAATGTGTGGCGGAGAGCCGGACTCGCACAGCGCCCGCTGGATCACCACCTGAAAGGTACACATAGGTTATAAACACATAGGCAGCACAGACATAGGTAAACTTGAATAGTGAGACACAGACACAGTCCGTTGGATTACAACGTGGATAATGAATCGTAATTATAAGTGATAAAAAGTCTTAGTACCTAGAAGTATCAACCATCAGGCCAATTTAGGCGCTTCCCAATCGTGAATATTACATAAGAAGTCAGAACGATTTACACTAACAGCTCTAGGCACTAACCACTATATTGATTGAATGTTGTACTGCCACTGCCGCAAAATTGACAGGAGCCTAACTGCGATCAGGTTATGGCCTCCTGTTCCTTATCACACCCAGCAGAGTGACAAGTAGTCCCCACCGTCCCGCTCCGGTGCCCGTTCCGTACCTTAAGGACGGCGTCTGGTGTGGAGATCATGCCTCCCCAGCGGGTGACCCGGGCGCGCGGGAGAGAAGCCGACCACCGGACCACCTCATCCTGCTCCATTCGGTCGGCCAGGGTACGCATACGCGGGTCGCTGCCCCGCATCGCGTGCATAAACTCCTGCCGAGCGGGAAGGGAGGAGTGTCCAGTGTCAGCAATACCACAAAGGGGAAAGAGATTGTAATGGTAACAAAGCGGAATGAAAATTGCGGTAGCGCACACGGCAGAAGCACTATGAGATGAGAAAATGCAACAACGTATGAAATAATAGTAACATAATCGAATAGAAATAACAACGCACTGACACCACAGGGAGTAGTAAAGTAATCTTGACCACAGGAACATCACATGACAATGAATGGAAAAGTCCCGCAAGCCTCGGAGATGATCGGAAGAACGCAACAGCACATTCAAACAGAAACGCCAATGGTTAAACTGCAACAGCAGACAGAAGAATAACTTCGCCATGGAGACTGCAACCAGCCTTTACAGCAATAACAAAACTATGGCGACTGCAGTCATGTCTTTCACAACAATAACACAAGCATAGGGACTGCAATGGCCAACAAAACAATAACGCAGGCATAGAGACTGCAATAGCCCGTACAATAGCACAGCCATAGGGACAGCAATGGCCCACACAAGAACACAGGCATGAAAACTGCAAAGAGCATACGGACTGCAGCAGCCCACACAAGAACACAGGCATGGATACTGCAATGGCCTACACAACAAGAGCACAGGTATGGGGACTACAATAGCCCGCACAACAAGAACACAGGCTTGGAGACTAAAAGTCCACACAACAATAGCACAAGCATAGGAATTGCAAAAGCCCACACAACAATCACACGAGCATGGGGACTGCAACAGTATACAATAAAGAATCACCACTGCATGGAATCTCCAATAGCTCATACAACACCATGAGATAGAAAAGTTCGCATGAAAGACAACAGCAGCATCCAGGGATGGATACCGCAAAAAACAACACAACAGGTTGAAAACCAGTATAACCGCCTTATGGGGCGATTAACGGAGCGAGCGAGAGGGTGGGCCTTGCACGTGCGAAATTGCGAAGGGGTACCTCCAACTGACTTGTGCATGGCACCCTACTAACCGGCCTCTAGCGATGTGCCAAATTTGGGCACAATCGGCCCAGCCGTTCTCGAGATCTGGAAGCGGCACCCTGCACGTGCGCACGTGCAAAATGGGTCCCAACTGACTTGTGCACGGCACCCTACTTACCGGTCCCTAACTGTGTACCAAATTTGAGGGTAATTGGTCGAGCCGTTCTCGAGATCTGGAAACGACCCCTGCACGTGCGCACGTGCAGCAGCGCCCCAACTCTGGCACATGGATATGCAGTGCCTAGTGGGTGCCTACCTACATGCCAACTTTCAGCGCAATCGGCCAAGTAGTTACCGAGATATTGCAACAATTACAAAACGGACACCTCTTCGTTTTGCACGTGGCACGTGCATAAGGGGTCACCCACATGCATCAGGAATAGTCCAATACTTGGTAGAAGGAATGAAGCTACCCTACAAAAATTACCGCGTGTAAATCGGTCAAGTGGTTGCTGAGATATAAGCCTCGCAAAAGCGTGACCACGGCCGGCCGGCCGTCCGGCCGGCCGGCCGCTCATACTCAGAAATTTCCGTTAATCTAAGGAAAGACTACGCTCGCTTCGCTCGCTCCGTAATCACAACGATAGATACCTCACCAAATGACAAGGGCGGACACCTACTCCCCAAAATTACTGTTCCCGTCCGTGGTCCCAGCGCATCCCACCTTGACGAGGTTGAGCTCGCGGTTGAGCTGGCCGATCTGGAACTTGTTGTCAGCCAGCTCCTGCTGCAGGGTGGCCACAGTCTCGTTCTGTCGCTCCACAAGCGCCCGCAGCTCGCGCACACAGTTGTGCTCCTGGTGGGGGCAAGGTGCGAGAGTCTGAGGTCAGATCGATGAGTTGTGGGTCAAATTAAATGAAAAATAAGGTTTAATGGCAAATCAAAGGTCATCATAAGTCAGGTCACCGCTCAGGACACTAGTCATTAGATTCAGGATCAGGTCAAATGCAGTCGTGAGACGAGCGGCCAGAGGTAAGATCACCTGCCATCATCAGCGAAGTCATGCATCAAGTCACGTTCAGCTTTGATAAACCGCTGTGATCCATACCGACCCATCAATCGTCACGCCCCCTGCCCGAGCCGGTTCCTACCTTGACCTCGTCCATGGGCACGACCATGCCGCAGCCCTGTTCGCACTGGACGGGCCGCTTGGGGTTGTGTTCGCACTCCTTGAGGTGGCTCTCCAGCCGATCGAGGTTGATGACCACCGTGCAGCCGTATTGCTGGTTGTCGCACACAATCAGGAGCCTGGAGGAGACGGCAGATCAGATCAGTCAGCGGAGACAGCAGGTTAGCACGGGTCAGTCGTCATGAAAAAGACTCGTAGCAGTCGGTTTACCAAGGTCCAAGAATGGGTAGTTCAGCACTTAAGTAGTTCAGGGTACTAAGTTCAGTTCTGGGCAGTGTTCTGGGCAGTTCAACTGGGTAGCTTCAGCCCTGAAGTACCACGAAACACCAGCATACCCGCCCCCAGTCATATACATAGAAATCAAAGGGCAGCCCGACGACCCTCCCGCCGATCGGGGGGCCAGCGGGAGGCTGTCAGCCGCTCCTGAGAATACGGTAGCCGCTCACCAGGGGTCAAAAGATAACAGTCAACCGCTCAGCGTGGCTTCACACCACCACGCTAGTCTCACCTGGCGAGCAGGTTCCGCAGTATGCGCGGCACCGGTTTCAGCTGGGCGGCCGTGATCTCCTGCCGGTCCACGGGACAAATCTGCTGCCGTGACAACCACTCTGTGATACAGCCGCGGCAGAAGGCGTGCTCGCATGCCGGAGCCTGAGAGAGGGAGACAGGGGGTCAGAGGGTAGAGGTGGGGGCTGAGCGGCACAGTGGGGCGAACTCATTCCGCGGCGACGAAATCCAAAAGGTTCATAAGTAATTTGTTCAGCAATAGCTGACACAATTTCACAATAAATAATGGTAATCAGCATGCAAATGCTGAAAAAATTGCAAATACTCCGGTAGCCTAGGCAGTAGGCACCGTAAAAATCATGCAACTTCAGTTATTTAACTATTTCTTCCACGACATGGACTATTACTCTTCCTTCACTATTTCCCGACCAAACTTTCAACAGTTGACATGTTCTCTTGTCTGAATAAGCAGATTCTACAGGCGTCCTACCTGGACGGGGTCCTCGAGGACCGACGAACAGATGGGACAGATGAGCTCCTCATCCACCGGCCCCTCGAACCGGTTACTGTCGATACCCATCACTGAGGCTGTGACCAGCCGCTGGAACAATGAATGTAAGGGATGGTGGTAAGAGCGCAAGGCAGCACATGTAAAAATGAATTAGACATCAGCATCTAGTTTACGATAATGACAAAATATGTAGAATATTTTAAATTGTAACCCCTTTATTTCTAAGAACCTGATAATGTCTTTCACATGGCGAAGTACTTGTAGACAAGATGGTATCCTTCTCTAAATCTGATGGCAAAGGGTTCAAGGATGGAGAGCAGCATGACATTGAGCCACACACGTATCTGCAGGTGGCACGTCTTGTGTAGGTGTACACTTTCACAAGTATAGGTGCCGCTGGCAGCCGACGAGAGTGTCACACTAGATCTGGGGACTGGGAGTATATAAAGCGACGTTGAGCTGATTGCTTATCGCTTAAAATGAACGAACTGAAAACGCAGCGGACTAGGAGAGAGCCCTCAAGATTCCCTCTACACTCCTCTTCAGGCGTGCCCTGTGCACTGTGCAGTGTGCATTCCCGGTCGCTCTGAAGTGTGTTAACAGTTGTGCAGGCGTACGGCATGATATCGAAAAAGCAGACACCCAGCAACTGCAGGCACCGAAAGAATATCGCGGCCCGAAGAACAATATCGATGTGGTACTTCCGGACCCCCGACCCAGTCCCAGTGGTAAGAGCCCGGGTCTGTCATTAAATTCAGGCACCGAACATAAACCGTAACCCCATGCTGCAAAGTATGGCTAGCAGGTCAACGGGGAGTACCGGCGGCCGGCCCAAGTTCAAAATCCGCACCAACCCTTCAAACACAGCTGGAAAATGGACTGGGATTCTGAAAAAAACAGCATCGAACCCAAAAATGACGAGTCTAAATCCGCACTGACCTCAATTAATACATACTATGAGCCGCATGCCTACCATCTCCATAGTATGAAAATGGAAACGAGAAATACGCACCACATGAGAAAAGCAGGTGATGCCAATGCAAGAACCATGTTCAGTACCTGCCCCTGGCGATTCATCCAGGATGATTATTGTGCGATGTAACATGGTTAACCCAATAGTGTCGACGCTGCCACCTAGCTAAATGGCTAGGCAAACTTTTAAACTGACTTCGTCTGTAATTGGGCCACGGTTGCCCGTTGATGATATGCTGAATAAAATGAAAAATGAAAATGAAATAAAGCCCCACTTATAAAGATGAAAACATGAACGGCTAAATGAGGGGCCAACACCTCGCTTCAGGTACCTAACAACAATGTGAGCTCAACTGCCCGGGCGGTACGTTTTGTGTTGTAACAGTGCAATCCTGCAACCGGACACAGCCAAGAGCGTGGAAACGTGAGTTGGGCTGTATCATCCCTCTCCTGTCCCATGCCACCCCAAGCCTCAGGAGGGGGCGTGAACATACGTGTTTGTGAGTAGCATTAGCATCTGACTGGGGAGCCAATTTCAGTAATTAACCTGCGTGCCAGTGATTTCAGCTAACCTCTGCCTGGGTCACAGCGAGGGCTGACCCACATGATTGATGAGACCACCAGCACTGGCATATTCCATCCTGACTACAGCACACTCATTTAGAACAGACAACACACTGAATTACATGTCAACAGTCAAAGGCCAAAGCTCCAGCAATGTTTTTATATTCCTCAATCTCATCTATCTTGTCTGGTCTGCCATGTCTGTCAGTTACCAAGCCAACTCTGCAAATGCACCAGATCCACAGACCACAGCAGCTGAACAAGCCCACACCCACCAGATCTCATCCAAACTGCCATACTTTGCAGGCTGGGACATACCTTCAACTTGCAAGACTGCTGGCAGGGATGGTTGTAGTTGGTGACTACTGGCTGGTGGGAGCAGTCACCTGTCACGGCCACTTGAACTTTGAACTCAGCTGAAAGGGACAGAAAGTTACAGTGGTCATCAGCAACGATCAACATCATGTGTATCAACAATCAACATCAATACTTAAATTGCCCCACTGCAATGGAGAAATTCTGGCATCCATACCAGGCATCACTCTGGTTATGCTTCACTTACTTACTTAACTCAACTTACAAAGTACACACTTTGGATTCAAAGTACACACTTTGGATTGGTCATAGGCCTTTAGAAACCTTTCTAGTTGAGCTCCTCATGCGTCTGACTATTTGTATACGTGAGGGGTGTCATGTGCGAGACGTGCCCAGTGGGCGTAAAGCCAGAGCTATGTTCACCCCCCGTTTCTTTGTCAGCAGCCTGCGAGCATGCCGCTACTTCTTGGCCCTCATTGGTCGCATTCAAGTGGTTTATTCGTTAGACCAAGTCACCAATGATAGGCCAAGAAGCGCCAGTAATAACTTCCTTATATGGGGAAAACTGACAGCATGCTGATATAAGAACAGAGACCGAATAGAGCTCAGTTTTTGAAATTGTCACGGTGGTATCATTTATTGCACTGATCTGGTTTTGCCTGCTTGTATGTATTCCTTCTCGCACTGTCCTTTATCTATGTTCGCGCTAACATGTCCGCTGCACAACCGCATGTCATGCCTGCTGTCTTACCCCCTTGTGCATACATGCTTCCCCAACGCTCACATGTGCTCATCCGCATGACCGCATGCGCACTGCCCCTCGCTGGGAGCTGCATGTATTTCCGTCCTGACTGTCATTGACTGTTTGTCTGTTTGCAGGTGCATGTTGCTTAGTTCTTGTTTCTCGACAATATACTCAGTCTGAGCACTCGGGACTGTTGGTGCCTCTAGAAGTGTGATCAGCTGAAGGCTGATGGAACGTCACATAAACAAGAACTAGCTTATTAAACATGGACAACAGAATGAAGAAGGAGGCTGATGGGGGACAGGGAACTACGGCAGCCATCGACCAGGTGGTTATGAATCTGCCTATCCCAGCGCTGCAACCTGAGGAGAGGATAGAAGACTGGAAACCTCTCTTCAAAGCAGGAGTCAGCACCCTGCTGGCTAGAGGTCCTGAGGGGGAAGCACTCGCCATCGGCCTGCTGCCAGCATACATCAACCGTCGCACTGCAGAGCGTGAACTAGTGAGAGAAGTGTTGAGTGACTGCGATACGCTTGATGCAGCTTTTGATGTTCTGGTCAGTACGCTAGACCCACCGGTTGATAAGTATCAGTACATGCAGGAGATGTGTCGCCTAGACTGGGTACCAGGTGTACAGGTTGATGATTTTTTCTTTCAACTGAAACGTTTGGGTGTGAAAGCTGCTGCTGATCTTGGTTTTGTGTGTTCACTGTTTGTGTCTCAGCTTCCGAAAGAAGTACAGTCAAAAGCAAAGACTTGGCTGGCAGATTGCCAACAACTCAGTGACTCATCGTTACGGGCATTCATCAAAGATGTCAAGACCTGGCTGGTGGAAAGAGGATTGCCGCTAGATAGGGGGTCGAGACAGTTTGTAGGAGCAGTCAGGCTTTGCGAAACCACAGAGGCAGGGGCAGGCGCGCCAGTTCCTGAGCAGAGTGCTCAGGTGATGTGTGACCTTCGCACGGCAACAGATGCTGATGACGGTGATGGGAAGTCTCCTAAGGTCTATGCTGTACAGGGAAGGGAAAGGAAGAAAGGGAAAGGGGCATTGTGCTACCTATGTAACTCACCTGACCATCTCATGTTCAAATGTCCGTCACGACACTGTGCCAAATGTGGCAAAAAGGGACACAGTGCCAAGGATTGTAGATCAGGGCATAAGGTATATCGCGTGGAGGGCAGTGACAGAGAAGGGGATGAACATGCCGTGACACTGAACGTGAGTTTTGATGGCGCGCGCGTCGCTGCACTCCTCGATTCTGGTGCATCTATGTCAGTGATCGATGAGCGTTCTGTGCGAGATGCCCGGCTGGGAGGCAAGGTTGAGTATAGCAATGATCTAGATTCTGTGTCAGGAGTAGGTGGAAAAGTCACGGTTCTAGGAACTATCTCTGTGAACATCGATGTTGGCGATGGTCAAATGGTGCGTCACTCTCTGAAAGTGCTCAGCGGGGATGAATCGGTCGTCATCCTTGGTCGAGATTTCCTCTCCCGATTCCCCTCTACCGAGTTCGATTGGCGGAAAGGTCGCATCCGGCTCGGGAGTGTATGGAAGACGCCTGACGTCATGCTGAGCGGAGGTCGACAGGACGGTCGAGCTGCAGTCGCAGTGCTGGAGGGAATGGTGTCTCCGTCTGCGTCAGAACTGCGGTCCCGGATCAACCCAGCTCTCGAACCAGGAGTGAAAGAGAGGGTCTTCAATGTTCTCTGGGAATCACGAAGCGTCTTCGCCGTTAACCCCAAGAAGCCTACTCAGACGACATTGGCTGAACACAACATAGAGACTGGGGATGCAAGGCCTGTGAAACAGAAATCGTCGCGGATGTCACCAGAGATGTAAGATGAAGTCAACAAACAGCTGAAAGAGATGCTGGACAACGACATCTGTCGACCCTCAAACTCGCCGTGGAGTAGCCGTGTCATCCTGGTGAGGAAAAAAGACTCTTCGTACCGATTTGTAGTAGACTACAGGGATCTGAACAAGGCGACCAAAAAGGATGCCTATCCAGCAGCGAACTGGCAAGACATCCTAGACAAGATGGCTGGAAGTCGGGTGTTCTCGTTCCTGGACGGAGCAAGTGCGTACTGGTCGGTCCCGATTCGCGAGGAAGACAAAGAAAAGACTGCGTTTGCTGTCCCGAAAGGGCAATTCGAGATGAATGTCATGGCTTTTGGCTTGTGCAACAGCCAAAGCACATATCAACGCGTCATCGACCAGGTGCTGTCTGGAATTCCGCAAGTAGAATGCTACATTGACGACGCCTGCGTTCATACACGAGATGTGGAGGACCACGTGACCTACCTCAAGAAGACACTGGATGCCTACAAGATGGCAAACATGCAACTACGGCTAGACAAGTGCCGCTTCGCCTATGAGAAGGGAGAGTTTGTGGGCCACGAAGTTAGTGGTGAAGGTTACCGCCCTCTGAAGTCTCACGTGTCAACGATCCAGAGCTACCCAAGACCCAGCTCCAAGAAAGAAGTGCAGAGATTTCTAGGCCTCGTGAATTTCTACCGTCACTTCATACCGAAGATGGGCTACATTGCAGCTCTGCTCTACCAGTTGACACACCAGGACTCCAAGTGGCTGTGGACAAAAGAGTGTGACATCAGTTTTGAGTCACTCAGAACCGCTCTGGTGAAAGCGCCGGTTCTGGCGTTCCCAAGGTGGGACAGACCGTTCTGGGTCGAAGTGGACGCGAGCGGTGTGAGTGTTGGTGGGATTTTGTCGCAAGAAACAGAAGACGGCGTACGAAGGCCGCTAGCCTACTTCTCATCGGGTCTAACAAGTGCTCAGCGTAACTACTCTGCGAGCGAGCTGGAGTGTTGGGCGCTAGTAGCGGCAGTGCGGAAATGGAGAACCTACCTGCAGGCCGCTACAAAAATCGTGATGGTCACGGACCACAACCCGCTAGTCTGGCTCCGGAGGCAGAAGGATCCCAGGCACAAGTTTGCAAGGTGGCTAATGGAGCTGGAATCCTACAACTATCAGATCGTGTATCGGAAGGGCACCGAAAATGCTGGAGCGGACTGTCTCAGCAGGATTAACCAACCCGTGGACCCACAGTTGAACGATGAAAGTGAGCACTTTGAGAGACACGTCTACAGGCTTACGAACACCGATTTGTTGAGCAGAGTGACAGTCTCGCAGAGAGAAGATCCAGTGACGGTGTTCGCAGCGTCACAGATGATTGCCAATGGCCAGATCACCAAAGGACGATATCGGCACTACCGAGACATGACGATGAGACATGGCGTCTTGATGAAAGGTCAGCGAGTGGTCGTACCCGGGAGCATCCAACGAGAAGTGGTGGAAGCGGTGCACAAGGCGGAACACCTGGGCGTGGAGAGGACTCTACAGAGAGTGAAGAGCCAGTTCTTCTCACTTGGGCTGCCAGCTTGTGTGCGTGCTGTGTGCGCTCAGTGTGCCGTATGTAGTGCCAATAAGAGGTCCTACCTGCCAGAGGTAGAGTTGCAGTCTTATGAAGTCGGGGATCTAGCTCCACGGAAGACGGTGGCCATGGACGTTGGCACCCTACCCTGGAGCGCATCAGGCTACCGGTATTTCTTGGTGGTGGTGGATCTTTTCTCAAGATACGCAGAATTCATACCCATGAAAGACCAGATGGCTGACACGGTGCTGCAGTCCCTGATGACGGGATGGGTATACAGTCATGGACTGCCTGAAATATTGGTCACTGATCAGGCAAGAAACATGGACGGTGAGGCAGTCAGGCGTTTCTGTTCAGATTACAATATCAAGAAACGTCGCTCGAGTCCTTACCATCCGGAGGGCAACGGACTGGCAGAGAGGTGCGTCCAATCTGCAAAGCAACTGCTCCGTTGCCTCCTCGCCGAAAGGAAGATGCAGACCACAGAGTGGCCACAAATTATGAAAGAAGTCACGTTCATCTTCAACTCGGCGAAGAATGCGTGTACCCAAGTGTCTCCGCACGAAGTCATGTACGGCGTTACCCTGAGACCACCGCAGAGTGTGTTGCACTCTGAGCCCGCGGCGTACGTCAGCCCCGAAGATCATGTGGATGAGCTGCAGGCTACTCGTCCCGACTCGTATCGCCGTGTATGGGAAAACAGCAAAAGGGCGAAGAACAGAACCAAGCAGTACTACGATCGGACTAGAGTATCGCCGCCTGAACGTGGAATACGGACAGGAGATAAAGTCATGGTCCGTATAGAAGAGCGTTGTGGGCTGGATCCTATGTACAGCGGTCCATACCTGGTGACAAGAATTGTCGACAGCAACGTTTTCGTGCTCATAGGGAGCTCAGAGAAGTGTGTGCACATGAACCGCGTCAAATCCGTGCCAGCAGCATTCGGTGGCGACGCTCATGTGACTGTACAGGACTGCTGCCCTCCGTCTCACGGCACCACTGGAGATCAGCCCGGACCATCTGAAGTTGCAGACGACACTGCCGCCCACACACCTGCGGACGAAGATGCGAGTGCCGTGCCTTATGATGCACAGGGCGCAGCCGAGGTCAGCCAGCGACCAAGCATCGAACCCGCTCCTGTTCCTGTCGCACAGATCCCGGACTCCGCGGATGATCCGTTGAACTTCCTCCCCGCTGTGTCTCGATCAGGCAGAGAGATACGGCGCAACCCGCGGTATGGTCCGTGATGTTATACCACACTTTCCCTCAGCGTCTGTATCACCGGTTCGTGAGTCCATTTTTTTTTTCGGGAAGGTGATGTCACGGTGGTATCATTTATTGCACTGATCTGGTTTTGCCTGCTTGTATGTATTCCTTCTCGCACTGTCCTTTATCTATGTTCGCGCTAACATGTCCGCTGCACAACCGCATGTCATGCCTGCTGTCTTACCCCCTTGTGCATACATGCTTCCCCAACGCTCACATGTGCTCATCCGCATGACCGCATGCGCACTGCCCCTCGCTGGGAGCTGCATGTATTTCCGTCCTGACTGTCATTGACTGTTTGTCTGTTTGCAGGTGCATGTTGCTTAGTTCTTGTTTCTCGACAATATACTCAGTCTGAGCACTCGGGACTGTTGGTGCCTTAGAAGTGTGATCAGCTGAAGGCTGATGGAACGTCACAAAATGGTTCAGGGTGTCGGAGATGACACCCTGAACATAAATAGGTGTTCGTTAAAAAGGTGCTGGTGCTTTATGTTGTTTTAAAGGCCTTATGCTTTATGTTTGGACTTTGGACTTGTGAGTTATATATTATTATCCCAGAGAATAATCCGAAGTGACTATACATAACGTGCTGGTGCTTGCCAAACTGATCAGTCGATTGTCAATTATGCTAAAATTACGAAAAAATAAATCGACCTCAGGACTGGGACCTGAAACTGAAACCACATGTACATTGACATGTCCAGCCACCATGCACATTGCACAATTCATTATTCACTTATGTCCTTGCTTGTCACTATGACCAAGCAAATGCTTAGGCAGGTATTCGACCAGATAAAAATAAGCAGGTAATACACAGAAATACAAATAGGACAAATTGAAAGGTATATGGAAAATAATTAAAATTCACTGTCAGCCAACCCTCTCTCCAAGGCCCTCCTCTCTCGAAAAATATTTTGATATATTCATGTGTCTGAATGCGTTGACAAAAGTGGTTTGTATGTCCACTGTTTATGTCTTGTTTTATTATTTCGCTTGCAGTTCACCTATTGAAAAAGCGCATTCGTTCATCTTCCCTGTTTAAAAAATCGACAATCCTTTCAAAGTATATAGGACTAATTTCCGATACTTTAGAAGCAAAACAACCTTTCAGGTGCCGCTCATCCCTTGATCATTTGCAAAACTGCAATATCTGCAATGGCCAACTTTGACAATTGCAGCATTTCGCAGCATCTATAGAACATGAACATCTAAAGGAAACATCAACAACGGCGCGGACAACAACAAATGGCAACGATCCGGAACCGGACGTACGGACGTTTGGACAAGAATGGACGTGAGCAGCTTGATTTCTAATTTGTTTTGAATTCAAGATAAAACCAGGCTTTTTAAAAACCCTCAAACAACAACACCAGCAGGCAGCAGGTGGGGTAGGGGATAGAATAGGCGTTGAACGTTGGTCCTTTTTGCTGTGCAACTAACAGCAAAACTGTGACTTGTGGGCAGTGGGCTAAGTGGGCAACTTTTGTGTTTAAAAAATACCTAGGCACGCATATATCAGTAGGTATCATCTTGATGGCCGATCTTAAACTTAGATCAACTTTGTCAATGTTCAAACTGACTTATACATATTTAAAGGACCAAAAGCCAGGGCTGCGGAGTCGGAGTCGGAGTCGGTCGAAGTCGACAGTTGTGACCGGAGTCGGAGTCGGAGTCGATTTTAGAAACCTGAGCCGGAGTCGGAGTCGGAGTCACCAAAAATCTGTCGACTCTGCCTCCCTGCTAGGTCTGCGGAGTCAGAGTCGGGAGTTGGAGTCAGTCGGAGTCGACAATTCTGCCCGGAGTCGGAGTCGGAGTCGGGGCTGGTTTTTGAAAGCTGGAGTCGGAGTCGGAGTCGCCGAAAATCCATCGACTCCGCAGCCCTGCCAAAAGCCATGCTCAAGCTTCACCCAACACCAAGTCAAAATATCTCATTTTGATTTCAAAGAGCTCAGCAAGACAATGTAGTTGGGTACCTACCTATTCCTTCACTGTGATCATTTTTGGTGGTGTTGGTGACAGTGAACCTTACGGGCTCCTTCAATGCCGAAAAATAATTGCAGGCACAGAGAGAGAAGAGGGAAAGAAGAGAGTGAGAAGAGAGAAGAGAGAGTGAGAAGAGAGAAGAGAGTGTGAGAAGAGAGAAGAGAGAGCGAGAAGAGAGAAGGAGAAGAGAGAGCGAGAAGAGAGCGAGAAGAGAGAAGAGAGAAGAGAGAGTGAGAGTGAGAGTGAGAGAGTCCTTACGGTATCGGGATTGGCTTATAGCCTGTCGTACCCGATCTCATCGAGCTCCTGGTATTTGGCTTGCCGAGGATCAATCGGAATCGGGAATGGTGTGTCGTAAGTGGGACCAGTGTGCATCCATCCTCGCCTTGAAGCAGTTGATCGATGGGGCGCAGACCACCTCAGCCGGGAGTCGGTTCCAGTTGTTCACGACCCGTAGAGCGAACGAGGATCGTCGCACTCTCGAGGTTGCCGGACATTTCCTGACTTTGTATGGATGCCCACGAGTAACTCCATCGGCCAGCGTGAAGAACGTTTCAGGGTCGGTATCGAGCCCTCCGTGAAACAGCTGGTACATGAATATCATGTCTCCTCTACGTCGTCTGTAGTAGAGTGAGCCGGCATCTTCAGCATTCGGAGCCGCTGCACGTAGGGTTCGTGACGGATGTTCTCAACCAGTCTGGTTGCCCTGCGCTGCACTCTCTCGATCAGTCGCTGGTCCGCTCTGTTAAACGGTCCCCACACGAGGTTGCCGTATTCTAGGTGCGGACGAACCAGAGTCTTGAAGAGAAGAGGCAGGGTGATCTACTGATCTCATTAATGAGGGAGAACGACCGCCTGATAACTGCGAGGAGCTGAGTTGCCTTTGCCGCTGCTGATGCAGCATGTTCACGGAACTTCAGTTCGGCGTCCACATGAACTCCCAGACCCTTTTCAAGGCGTGTGCTGGCTAGGGAAGTGTTGCCCAGTGTGTAAGCAGCTCCACAGTTTCTTGTTCCTAGATGCAGCACTGTGCACTTCTTCTGGTTGAATGGCATCATCCATAAATCAGACCATCGTGACAAGGACGTAAGATCCGTTTGTAAGGCGGCCGAATCGCTAGGAAGACGAGTGCAAGCGTACAGCTTCGCGTCGTCGGCAAACAATTCACGGTAGTACATAGTAAATGATAGTAAATGATACCTACATAGTAAATGATATCTAATATCTAATATAGTAAATTAGATGCTACATTGTTTGTGTATCTACAGCCCATCTGTGTGTGTTTGCATACAACCACTAGAACCCACCTGTGTCTGTGTTTGAGCCCTGTCTGACTCCCCCGATAACGCGGCGCGTTTCCAATGTGACGTCACTGACGCCCAACCACCCAATCCGTGCGTCAGCGACTCCACACCGACTATCAGTTGGCCTCGCGGCGCACTGGGCGCAAGTACGAGTGGTGCCGCTCCGTGCCGGACCGACGGGTGCTCTGCGGCTGCTCTGTGACGGTGACTGGCGTTTCGTGACGTTCCGTGACGTAGGTGCTCCGTGACGGTTTTGTACGGTACCACAGCACTCCGTGACGGCTGTGTGACGGCGGCTGGCGCTCCGTGACTGCTCTTCAACGTTCCTCGGGCCCTCCGTGACGGCTGTGTGACGGTCCCACAGGCGCTTCGTGACGCCGCCGTGACGCGGCTGGCGCGATGGCGTCCACGGCCACCCAAGTGGGGCTGCTGCTCTGGAAAAACGTCACCGTCCGGAGACGAAAACCGGTGAGTTCTGCAAATTAAACCGTCCGTAGTCGGAGACGAAAACCGGTGAGTTCTGGAAAGTAAACCTAACCGGTGAGTAGCTCTCTGCGGAAATGTTTCCACTGCTGGAGACAGTGACATAGCGGACGTGTTCCGGACGATAAGCGGCTCTTAGCCGACGCGTTTCTCCCGCTGGAGACAGTATTTGTATTGTATTTGTATTTACATATAAGAGCGATCCACATGCAAAATGTGTGGTGATAACTGCTCAGTAATTTTCAGCGGACGTGTTCTGCTGGAAACAACCTATTTTTTTTTTTAGCGGGCGTGTTTCTCCCGCTGGAGACAGTAATTCTCATCGGGCGTGTTTCCCCCCGCTACCAATTCGGAGCGGTGCGTGTTTCTCCCGCTGGAGACAGTGAATAGCTCTTAGCGGACGTGTTCCTCCCGCTGGAGCTGAACACAGTGGCAGCTGCTATGGGACGGTGGTACATACGCTGCGTATCACGATTCGATGTGCTTGAGGTGGTGTTAGATCATTTCCGGTGCCAAAATAACATTTTCCATAGTTCCCCTTCTGACTTATGATGATGAGTATACGTGACTGACCTGACCTCAGGCGACCCCAGGAAAACCGAGATATAAATACAAGTTGTGAGACTTCGGGAGGTTACT
This sequence comes from Amphibalanus amphitrite, assembly GCF_019059575.1. NCBI lineage: Eukaryota > Metazoa > Arthropoda > Thecostraca > Balanomorpha > Balanidae > Amphibalanus > Amphibalanus amphitrite. The sequence continues at coordinate 36,241 of NW_024883287.1, forward strand.
AAATCCTGTTAGCTTGATCTCCTTGTGAAAGTTCCTCTGGCACTGCGGGCGTTGCTAAGTAGCGACATTTTAGGACCGTGCAGATGTTCATTTATGATGTCATATCAGTGGCCTGACCTGACCTGAAAATACGGCTGGTGTCACGAGATCCGGCTTTAATAGACGGTCAGGTATGCCAGATTTTAGTTCTCTATCGCCAGCTTGTTTCGAGCAATTACGAAAAAACGTATGGGGGACTCGCCCCCCCCCCCCCCCAGGACTCACCGGCGAGGGTAAACCTTTGCCCTGTGGGTACATTAGGCCGAGACGGCCTATGGGCCGCCCGAGACGACCCTTCCTGCCTTCTTTCGTCGATGTTTCCGAGATAATTGCTCATATCCAGAGGTGCGGAGCCGGAGCAGGAGCCGCCGGAGCCGGCACATTTTTTGCCCGGTGCCGGAGCCGGAGACGGAGCCGCCATGACATTTCACCCGGAGCCACGGAGCCGGAACCGATTTTATTTCTCCGAAGCCGGAGCCGGAGCCGAAGCTGTCTGAAATTTCCACGGCTCCGCATCCCTGCTCATATCGCAACCAAACCTTCGTTTCCCCTTTTACGGGCTTTTGCGTCTGGTTCATGTAATTCATGCGGTTTTATGAGCTTAATCTGATCTTGAAGCATCAGCGTTTTTCAAACTTTTTGGTTTCCGGCTTGCATCGGGAAGTTCTCTATGGCCTGACACCAAAACACGTTCGTTCATTTTCCCCTCGCACGGCTTCCACAGATGCACATAAGTGCGGTATAGCCGATAATTTTGCCACATCCGACAGGGCCGCGGAACAGCCTGTCGTTGTGCGTCACCATAGGCCTTTGTCTCTCTCGTCTGACACAATGCCGTTGAAAACCACCGGTCTCCGAGCACCTGTGCGCCCATACAGGTGTTCATCCGTCCCACATATAGCTCCCATTGGGTGTGAGCGACCTGCAAATCTCGGGAACAATGACGGTCGACATTGAAGCTCACAAACAATTGACACAAACTGTACAATACATTTACCACTATTCCTAAAATAGAAATAACGGTGAACATTTCCGGCACCAAATTACTTTTTTATCTGACATCGGGCCAGTCTATTTTTAGCACGCGTGTGGCCAGAGGGCACACCCCTGGCGATTGTTTCCTGTGAGATTTAGAATTACCCAGTTTGCAGGGCTGGCTAGTCCGGAGAAAATCTCGCCCTTGTATGTACAGCTTTTGTGTGACTTAACCTCGCCGGCACGGGGGTTGATGCAACCCCGAATGTTTTTATTTTTCGCAAATAACTCGCGTTATAAAGAGCTGCCGATCGCGACGAAACTTTCGGTACCCTCGCGTTAATCTAGAATCACCTACCCTGAAAATTTCATGACCCTGACCCAAATGACCTTTGACCTGTGACCTACTTTTCGAGACCATATTTGCCCGAAATCGCGATTCGGCGTGAAAGCTGTCAGAGACGGTTGACACGTACTACCCGTGACGGACGTGTTACCCGGCAGGACCCCTACTGGTTGACCTGACCTGACCCGACCTAGCCTAAATACATGAAGGCAACATTTGTGATCAAAACTAACATAATATTTGTAATCAGCACCCCGAAAACCCATAGCAGCCACACTTTACGACGTTCTACCAGGTCCAGATTTTCTCGACTTTTCGGTCATTGACCTGACCTCAGAGGTCACCATTTGACCAATGACCTTAAAACCGGGTACCGTTGGCTTCGTCTCGTGATGACCTACACGGTGTTTTTTTTGTGAGGCTTTAGCTCAATTAGGGGCCAAACGCCAGGGTCCCAGGGAGGGGGAGGGTCGTACCAACCCCCCACCCTTGTGCCGTCGAAGGACGCAAAATGGCCTGTGCCGGCGAGGGTTAAGGTCAATATTTATGGATAGGGGGAGGGGTCCGTCGATTCCATCGATAGATTTGAGTGAGTGGACCAATGAAAATGTTGGCGCTGACAGTGTTTATCGTCGTGTTTCAGCCGCTGTTGGCCTGTTATACTGGCACTCGTGTGTCGCCATGTTTCAGATATAACTGCTGGCGACGGAGCTTCTCCACTGTTTTCTCTGGTGCTGACGATGCCGGCCACGGAGCTGCTGCTGCCTCTGGTGCTGTTGCCCTGCTGTACCGTGTTTTCTGTCGTGTTTCAGCCGCTGCTGGCCTGCTTTACTGACAGTAATCTGTCGTGTTTCAGCCGCTGCTGGCCTGCTTTACTGACAGTTCTGTCGTGTTTCAGCTGCTGCTAGCCACGGAGCTGCTGCTGCCGCTGGTGCTGTTAGCCGTTCTCTGTGGCATCCGATACCGGCAGCCGGCAGAGAGAATGGGCCAGAGTAAGTAGCTTCACCTACCCCTCCAACTTCTCACTGTGCCGTGAACTTCGCAACTTCTGCAGCAACGCTCCACTCGATACTGCTCAGCGTTTGAGGTAGTAGGCAGAATCCCCAGCTTGCCTATTGTAATCACTTACACCACTGTGATTGGTTCTCTAGACCATACATGCCATAAAGGGCTCGCAATGTTTGTGGTCGTATTTCCTAGTGATTATGTCGCCGTCTGACTAACCCGGTGCCGCTGTCCTCAGCCAGCTACTATGGCCGCGTGCTGCCGTCAGCGGGCCTCATCCCCGTACTCGAGTCTCTGTTCTGCACTTCGAGCGGCGAGCCGGACGGATACGGCTTCAAGCGCTACCCTAACTCGTCGTGAGTACCGCTGTACTGAGCAGTAACACGCGGGCGACTCGAGTGCTGCGATATACCCCGTGACGTCAGTTATCCGCCTCTTAGCAGAGATAAGACCAAGTCTGCGTGCCACAGACCTACTTGATTCGGAATCGATAGCACATGTTTGAGTAGAGTGTGGGTGTTATCAGGTTTTGCGGTGGTTTATCGGAACGCGTTACTTCGAGGGTTTGTTTTCTTCGTATATGTACAAGTATAGGTCAAGCATATTACAAGCATAGTTCAGTGATTTTCTTGGCGTGATTTGATCACCGCTCAAACAGCAAACTATTCTTACAGGAGCACCGCCATATTGGAGTACCTTCAGCGCCATGGCGGGCGCTGGCCACCTGGCGGTGACACGGGTGACCACCCTGCTGACCTCGGTCCGTCACAGGACGTCTGTGACGACTCTCTGGGGCCTGCGGAGGTGAGCGAACCTGCACTGTCAGTGGGAGTGTATCATGCTCGGTCAATAGTCCGCCTATCGGCTCACTGATTGTTGTTGAAAGTGAGGCGACACAACTGAGTGGTTTGTTTTCACTAATGGTGGGATTACGAGGCTGTTGACGCTGTACCGAATCATAGAACCTATCTGTTTGTCGTGGCGTTTACCCTATCGCTGCGTATATATATACACACACAATGAGTGAGAGGAATGACGTCCTGACGCCTGTTTTCCAGAATCGGACAGCCACCCAGAGTGTGGTGCTGCTCTGGGGCGCGGTACAGATGATTGTCTGCGGCCAGACTCCCCCGGTACCGCCGCCCAGTAAGGACACAATCACCGCCGCTGGTGGACCGATGTAGGGTTAGGGGTCGTACGAAACGATGTGGCTTTCAGCCTCTGTAAATAAGATTGTGCAGCTGATACCATTAAAAGATAAAAATGTGTTTTTTATTCATTACACATTGGCTCGTAATTTAACCCGCGCCCCACTGGGGGGGGGGGGGCTATTTATAGCCCCCCCTCCCGTTTTTCTGCAATAACTTCCAAACCGCTTGACGTATCGACGCCAAACTTTCAGTACCTTCGGCTTCATCAATTTGACACCTTGTGTCAAAATTTGAACTTCGTAGCTACCATAGGTCGGCCGGAAATGACGTCAGAGTGACGTCATGCTCGGCCGATTTCGACGCAAAACATTGAACCACGGCAAGCGCTCCCAAGAGCTCAGTTTTTAAGCTAGATCCAATTTCTTTGCATGAGAGGACCCAGAATAGACTGCGCTATCAAACTGCTATCTCGGATTTTCGAAATTTTGAAAATTTCGAAAAGTTGATATAATGAAATCCAAAATTTATATTTTTACATTTTTTTCAAAAAGTTTTTGACTTTTCGAAAAAAAACCGGAATATATGTGATAGAACGCATTATTATGACTAACTCTAGCAAGTTTTAGCTAAATAGCTTCAAAAATGGCCAAGTTTTACGCATTATTGCAAAAATTTCAATATTATTAATTTTTCAAATCAATTTTTCAGCACGTATTTGACATCGTACGCCAATATAAATAGCACCATCGTGTTCCTGAGCTCAAACTGCATCCAATAGACACCTTTTTTGTTGAAAAATTTTAACTTCAAAATTTGACCTTTTTTGACCTGAAAGTGAGCTGACCTAAGCTAAATTCGACTCAAAATGACCTCGAATGACACAGACGACATCACATTCGAAATCTCTGGCCTAAATGGACCATAAAACATGTGTCACGTGACCGACGCATGATATAATATTTTCGTGACCTGTGATGACCTGACCTTGACCTGAAAATTAAAGTACAAGTTTGGTACCCTCGGGGAATCTAGAGCATCTGTTCACGAGTGTGTGATCCAAAAATGAGCCTGCTCTGACTTGTAAGACGGCGACCAGAGCCCAAAACGTGAACAAGCAAAATGCTAATAATTTTTACTTTGACCTGACCTGTGACGTCATCGGTGACCTCGAGGTCAATGAAATTAGGTTTCGCTCGACAGTTTTTCCGGGGCTATCAGACGCCGTTTGAATTTTGACGATCGGCCCAGTAGTTTCGGAGTTAGGAGGGGGGGGGGCTATGAATAGCCCCCCCCCCCCCCCAGTAGGGCGTGTTATACGCAGACCCCAGTGGGGCGCGGGTTAACGAAACTCACGCCTTATGTCAATCGCGGATGATATACTATGTGATAGCTTCAAAGTCTTATTTTCTTTTTATTAACCGTGGAGCTGGTGAATGCATGAGTTAATGCAACATTCGCAACTATGTGTCGTCTTCCTCAGGCCTCTTTCCTATATGGCACGACACTTTGCCGCAAGGATCTGAATAACGTCGTTTTTTTCCGTTCCCTGTCCACCCCAGTGAACTCGACGGCCGACTTTATCGACTACCTGGGCGTGGACCCGTACCACCAGGGCCGGCTGGCCATTCTCTTCCACATGATAACCACTAATACCAGGATCCCGTTCGCGCCCAACACCACACAGGCCTGGAGGATCGTCAGAAAGGTGAGGTGATCGGGTAAGAAAAGACGATCAGGGGCGGCTGATCCACCGTCTGGGCCTGAAGCCAGTTGGAGGGTCGCGAGGGGTCATCAATGGGCTGCCAGTTGGGGCCACGGACGGGCTAGTGTGCGCTGTAGCGGCGGAACACCTTCAATTAAGGGGGGGGGGGCACTGCCGACTTTTGGTCCCATTCTTTCCATGCAACGCCCATAGAGCTAATGTTAAAATGCCAAAATCCAGGGGGCACGGTGCCCCGGTGCCCCCCCCCCCCCCGTTCCGCCGCCTATGGCTATGCGGAATGCGGATACATGTGTGATTGGGCAATCGGCTATGTTTGCAGAGGTTATCACACCACGTTGTTGACATGGTGGCCGCATTTCCCGTCATGGTGTCGTTGACACTCATGCTCTGTGTTTCGCCACGCTATCGCGGCTCCTCGGCGCTGACTGGACGCCCTAGCGCCGCCGCTGTGGTGCCGGCGTGACTGCCTGATGATGCCTCCTCAGGTGAATGAGACGATGGACTACGTGGCTGGACTGAGTGATGCGGCGCGTCTCTGGCTGCGGTCGCCCCCGCCGCCCGATCACACGCTGCCGGTAAGAGCAAGTGTCCTGTTATAACAATGAAAGAGTTACATATAGACAGACAGAGCCACAGTCAGGGCGCAGAGGAGAGGTTTATGAGGTGCAGATTACAGATATGAACACGGAACAAGTTTACACATACATAAAGGATATCGCGGACAGGAACGTTTTGCATCTCTACAAACTAACGACACTACACGTGCGTCACTGCAAGCATTCGTAAGCAGGTTTACCGACTCACACTATTAAAAGCGAATGCCGACGCAGTATGCTGACAGGCGTATCGTTTTAGCATGTTTTCACAGCGTCAATGTCACGTCATTCCGACAGCTGGGCGATGTGACGTAGCCTGACCTTGGCCTTGAGGTGCTGATAACCGTAGCAGCTGTATCGCCAAAAGTGCAAGGTTGGGGTCCCGAATGAAGTGCGTAATCGCCTTGTTTGACCTAGTCTCTGGCAATCTACTCGTACGTCCAGCCTTGACTTTCACTGACCTGTCCTTGGCTGATATCAACATATCTGGCCCATATCCTGAAAGTCTGGCCGTCTGTCATGGTCTGCGTATGACCGCCGTGACCGCGTATCGCCCACATATGACCCATCTGTAACCCGTCTCTCCGTCCCCGTCAGGTTCCGGCCGCCCAGCTGACCCTCATTAGCTGCGCCTGGCTGCAGCTGATGGGCGGTGCCGACCTGGACTGGTTCAGGCCGTTCCCGACAGAGGAGGCGGCCGTCCAGTACTTCCTCGGCGAGGGAGACACGACGGCCGCCGCTGACAACGCCACCGTCTTCGCAGGTGAGCTGACTCAGATAAGTTGGGGTTAGGAGGGGTGGCTGTGATCACTCTCCCACCGCATGAGTCTGCGTAAGGCTAATTCTTCGCGAACAGGACCCGGTAGATTGCATCTCAGGTGTTCTTTTTTCCTTATAGTCGCAAATTATACGATTGGTTAGTCCGTTGCTATCCGATATTTTGCTGTATCCGGTTTACCATGCTGCTCATTGTCACAGTTTTTAAATGACTTTTTGTCACAGTGAATGCCAAATATATTCTGCAAATGAAATGATGCTATGGTACAAACACGCTCAAACATAGCTCTGCTGTTTCCCACCCTCGTTCCCCTCTCTGCGGCTCACCAGAGCGTAATTCCACTGCGTGCAGTCCTGGCGTTCGATCTGCCGCCGGACGACAGCCTGCCGAGCCACCTAACCTACAAGATCCGGCAGAACGCCTCTCTGACGGCTAACACAGCGGTGGTGCGCGACCGCGCCTGGCTGCCCGGTCCCAGGAGCTGGGACTACAACTACTACGAGTTCGGATTCTCCTGGTTGCAGGTTAGCGTCGCTGCGACCTGCTCCGTGGGTGGGAGATATTTTGTGGGATGAGTGGGTCGTAGTTTGTGATATTCGTGTATCAATATCCGTTGTTAAGTATACTGGCAGTCCATTACAGATCACCACGTGTTGTGTGTTACAATGTTGACGCATCGGTACCTCCCTAGCCGCCGTCCACCATAGCCATGTTTCACCATAACATTGTGGATCACACAGTGGCCTCTAGTCTGACATCAGTCCGATGTCTCCCCTACTCTGACCGCCTCACCCCCTCCCCCAGGACCTGGTGGAGCGCGCAGTGACCTCGCTGCACGCCGGCCGGCCGGTGCTGGAGCCGGCCTCTGCCGTCCAGGAGATGCCTTACCCGTGCTTCATCCGCGACTCGTTCCTGTTCTACCTGCAGACGGTGATGCCGCTGTGTGTCACCCTGGGATGGGTGTGCGGTGTGACGCTACAGGTGCTGCTACTGGTGCAGGAGAGAGAGGATAGACTCAGGGAGGTGAGTGGAAAGAGGGAGAGGGGAGGATAGAGGAGCGGTGAGGAGAGGGAAAGGGAAGGGTCAGGGAGGCCGGAGGTGAGAGGGGAAGAGTAGTTAGGACCGGCCAGAGAGGTCGATATGGGACTGAAAGGTAAAGACCATTTTTTTTTTCTAGTTTACAGGTGTATTCATATCATATGGTGGCTATACAGGGTGGCGCCGATAAATGAAGACAATATGTGCTCCACACAAAACATTAATTTTTTGACAAAAGTCAGTACATTGGGTGGAAGCTTGGAACTGGGGTGACTGATGGCGACCTGTCGAGCACACTTCACTCGATGAATCCCCCTCCGCGTCGATGACGGCCTCGATGCGCGGCCTGAACCGGGCGCAGGCCTTGGTCAGCATGGTCTTGTCCATCTCGACCATCATCTGCTTGATGGCTGACTTCATAGAGTCAATATTGTTGTGTGGGTGTTTGTTAGTGTCCCTCTCGACTACGCCCCACACGTAATAGTCGAGCGGGTTCAGGTCCGGGGAGTTTGGCGGCCAGAGCTCGGGCGTGATGTGGCTGTGCAGGTTGGCGCTCATCCACTCCTGCGTCACCCTGGCCTGAGGGCGGGTGCAGAGTCTTGTTGGAACACATAGGGCCTTCCTCAGCCACTCGGTAGATCCAAGGCTTCACGACGTCACCGTCATCGACGGTGACGTCGACGTCGGGTCATCGTCGACGATGTTCTCGACTTTTGCAATGAAATCGTCGTCTCTGACGGCATCAGATCGTCGGGGATGTTTGTTCCGCTTTGCCACAGACGGAACGTCGCCCACAGACTCATCCAAGATCCGCTCGACTTTATAATCATGGCTTCTGTCGACCTTGAGGAAGTTGGCGACCTGGGGTGCCTCGCTGCCGGCGTGAAGCGCCACAATGACCGCGTGCCTTTTCATTTCTTCCGCTATCATCTTCAGCTGCAACGTTCCCTTTTGCTATGGGCAACAATTTACATAAAGCATGGCACATGAATGCAAAAAAAAAAATATTGCTTTGCACAAAATGGTTTCCTCGTAACACAGGTTTGAAATTTGTGGTTATTTACCGGCGCCACCCTGTAGATGCACGCACAAACCATGTCACGAACACTCGAAGAGACTGCAGGAATTCACGGTGGCGGTAGCGTCACTTATTTGTCAGGGATGTTCTCCAGACCCTTCCACTTGTAGTAGTCTCCAAAGAGCCTCTGGTCTCTCCTCAGCACCTGTCTATTCTCGAGGTACTTCAGTGACTTCACGTTGGGATTCTTGTAAACCAGCTGGTTACAGAAATACATGGCATAACATGGCACACTCAGCGCCCCGAGGATTATGCCAAATGAAGGCAATATTTCATACCACATCGTTAAAAATACCAAAAAATGCAAATCAAATATCGCCTATGCAATGTGGAGAAGATTCGGCAAATTTAGCGAATTTTGAGGTAAAGATCATTAATTGGGACGAGGACAGGCTCAGATGAGTTACAATGATAGGAAAGTGGACTGATCGCTGACTGTTGACCGCTCACTGTCGGTCATTGACCGTTGATCACTGACGTCTGACCGCTGAGTGCTGATCGCTGACCACTGACCACCTCCTCAGGTGATGCTAACGCTCGGTATCAGCGTGTCCGCCGTGCGCCTCTCCTGGGTCCTGACGGCGCTGGTGGTGACGCTGCCCTCGGTGGTGGCTGTGACGCTGGTGCTCTGCTACGGCGGTATCCTGCGCTACAGCAGCGTCTCCCTCGTGTTCTGCCTGCTGATGCTGTTCGCCGCCGACAACATCGCCGTGGCGTGAGTGATTCGTGTGGGACTGGTGACTGTTCGGTCGGCTGCTGTGGTTGGTGGGTGGTTGGAGGGGAAGGGGCGTGAATTGGGTGCTCGTGAGTTATGCGAACTGTTAAGTGTCTTGGCATGGCTCATGGCTCATGGTGGCTCTCACATGATCATTGGGTTTTCTAACGCTTGGCTGTCGTGAAGTGAAGTAATTGTAAACGTGTCATTTATGGTTTGAATAGTAAGCCTATGGCAAATAATGTAGTTTAAAAATTCCTATGACTGCAGCAGTTGTAACATTCAGATATTTTGACGGTGATTGTTAAATAATTATCACTTAAATGCCCTACCGCCCCCTCATGTACGTGCGTTCCCTCACCGCCGCCGCCCGTTCCGCTGTGACGCTGTCTCTCCGTCAGCCACCTGCTGAGCGCTCTGTGTCCGGGCCGAGCGCGGACGGCCGCCGCCGCCTCCACCATTCTCTACTTCCTGGCCTACGTGCCCTACATCTACGTGTCGGTCATCGAGAACACGGCCATGCAGCCCGTCTCCACCCCCGTCAAAGTCATCACGGTCAGTTATAACGGCGGTGGAGGGAGATGGCAGCCGTAATTGATCTGCTATGTTAGATCGTGTATTTTCACGGTTAAATGTTACTTGTGCCGATAGTCGCTGCAGTGGTTCAGGTGGCTTGAATCATCATAATCAAGGACGGTTTTGTACGCCGTGGGCTAATCGAAGGCGTGATAACTAGCTAGCTAGTGGGAGGTGTAGGTCAAGGGCAGCTCACACTTTATCCGTGATCCCGAATTTCGATGGGAGCCTCTTTCGCTTGTGCCTATGTATGTTCATGACCGTACTGGTGAGTTCACTCTGCATAAATGGCTGATGACTGCCCTTGGTTATGAGTTATGTTATGACCAATGTCTCCCTGGCTGATCTCCCTTGCTGACCTATCTCTGCTCTCCTCCCGTCGGCAGTGTCTGCTCTCTCCATCAGCGTTCAACCTGGCGTTCAAGTACGTGGGCTTCTACGAGCAGCAGGGCAGCGGCGTGGACTGGAGCACGTGGACCGTCTCGCCGGTAGAGAACGACCAGTTCAGCCTGGCACTCACCATGCTACTCATGCTGCTAGATATCCTGCTGTACGCGATCGTCATCTGGTACGCCGAGGCCGTCTGCCCAGGTACGAGTCCAATGCTTTTGGTATATTTTGGGCTTGGGGTCATCATTTTCCCGTTTGGCCTGCTAACTGCAAAGTTATTATACTTATTGTAAACTGAATGAGTGGTGAATATGAAGTGCATTAGGTATCTTTCTCCGATGCCTAAGTTTGCTCCCATCCATCTCCACTTCGATACGACATCTCTTTGATTTGTTTGTTCGAACATGACGACATTGCTTGCCTTCTTACCTGATCCTTGATCTTGCTTACTTGATCTTGCCCTTGCTACCTCGGCTTCCGATCCCAGATGAGACTGCCACCCTTTACCCTAGTAGTTCCAGTGGAAGTTGTCGCTCACTTCTAACCCTCACCTCCGTCAGGCTCGGCCGGCGTGCCCCAGCCGTGGTATTTCCCCGTTACGCTCCGATACTGGTGTCCGTCGGCGGTGAGGGACGGCGGCAGACGAGCTGGAGAGGAGGGGAGCGGCGCGGAGGACGGACCGACAGAGGACGGTACGGACTAGTCGCCAGCTGCTCCGTCACTAGTCGCTGTCACCGAACGCTTAATCGCTCTTCGGGTTCTTTTCGGGATGTTTCTCACTAACTGTTTCTATTGAGGGATCTGATCTGGCCCCGGTTGTCGCACTGCTGTGCTCAGTGAATGGTCTGCCTCGTATAGCTGCGGTGCAATATTCTTACTCCTCAATGAATTGCTCCAGTGTGTACTGTAGCCTATAGTTGAACGATAGTCGGGACGAGGACGAGGTTCTTGAACCTAGTCAGTGACCTGACCCCTGCCCCGTCCCACAGGCGAGGCCGGTCTACTCAGTGAGCGCGAGCCCTCCGATCTGAAGCTGGCCGTGGAGCTCAGCGGTGTGAGCTGGAGGTTCCGCGGCCAGCCCCGGCCCGCCGTGGACCAACTCAGCCTGCGGCTGTACCAGGGACAGGTCACCGCGCTACTGGGGCACAACGGAGCCGGGAAAACCACCACCATGTGAGACTGGGAACGGGGTGCTGTTTGCACGCATGTCCTTGGATTGGACTGGATGGAATACACGATGTCAAGGAAAACTTCAGTAATACTATTGAATCGGGCAACTAACTAATGCTTTTTATATAGCCTGTTTTCCCAAAAATGTAATTATCAAGCACGCCATTCTACAAGCAAATTGCGAGATTGTCTCTTACCCTCAGCTGAATGTTGTGTACTCAGCTGCCTCTAGTCTGTAACGCTCCCAGCTCCCTAGTACCCAGGTCGAGGTTATGTGGCATCTTCCCCCGCCAGTCTGTAACCCTTCCCTTTCCCCCTCCCCCAGGTCAATGCTATGCGGCCTCCTCCCCTACTAGTCGGGCTTTGTAAACGGTCTCAGTGATTGTGTTCTGTATCCTGCCTCCCCAGGTCAATGCTGTGCGGCCTCCTCCCCTGTCAGTCCAGCTCAGTGACCGTCAAGTCTCTCCCTGCCCCCAAGTCAATGCTGTGCGGCCTCCTCCCCTGCCAGCCGGGCTCAGTGACTGTTTATGGTCTCGGTGTGTATGGTCTGTACGATCTTTCCCTCTGTCCTCAGGTCGATGCTCTGCGGTCTGCTCCTTTGCCAGTCGGGCTCAGTGATTGTGTGCGGTGTAGTATGTACATTGGACAGTCTCAGTGACTACTGTCTCTCTCTCTTCCCTCAGGTCCATGCTGTGCGGCCTGCTACCCTGCCAGTCGGGCTCAGTGATTGTGTGCGGTGTAGTATGTACATTGGACGGTCTCAGTGACTGTACTCAGTGACTCTCTCTCTTCCCTCAGGTCCATGCTGTGCGGCCTGCTGCCCTGCCAGTCGGGCTCAGTGACTATGTATACGGTCTCAGTGATTGTGTACGGTCTCTCCTGCCCTCAGGTCCATGCTCTGCGGCTTGCTGCCCTGCCAGTCGGGCTCAGTGTAGTCTCTCCCTGCCCTCAGGTCTATGCTCTGCGGTCTGCTGCCCTGCCAGTCTGGCTCAGTGACCGTCTAGTCTCTCCCCTCCTCCAGGTCAATGCTGTGCGGCCTGCTGCCCTGCCAGTCTGGCTCAGTGACTGTATGTACTGTCTCTCTATCCTCAGGTCGATGCTGTGCGGCCTGCTGCCCTGCCAGTCGGGCTCAGTGACTGTAGTGTGTATAACTGTATACTGTACAGGGTGATCCAAAAAAATTGGAACCCCTAACTTAAAATGTCTGTATGTCAGTAAATTTTCACTTAATTGACAAATTGCAAACACCATTAGAAAGGGCGTTCAATTCTCTATAAAACCAAGTTGATTGAACTTAATTATTACTCTAAATATTGCCCTAGACATATGCCTATAAAATTTGTGTCACGAAACTCAGTGAAACGGTTTTGAACATCATGCGCAAATCAGTGATTGACGGTTTGCTGTTCTGAACATGTCGCTTGTTGGAGGTTATCAGGAGTATGAAAAATAACCTCTTGCTCATATCTGAAGGAATTAAAAAATTAAAGACCAATACCTATATATTCGGGCGTGGCCCTTCCTCAGTGGTACAGTGTTACAATGGATGGGGAATATACCTGAAATCATTGTTGGAGGTTGATAAAAATAGCTCATTCACGTGCTATTGTAAGGAAAGGGAAGGCTGACGGCCTGCTGGGACCAGTTGTCCCAGAGACTGCTGGCTCGCGCAGTCGGAGCTGTCCCCAAGCAACTGCAGGCCTGCGTGACGGCCCACGGAGCTCGCGTTGAGCACATGCTGAGATGAACAGCGGAAGCTAGGAGTTAGGACGCGTGTATCTGTTCTACTGTGTGCTTCTGTGTAAACTTTTATGTAATAAAATTGAATTTGGATGTGGTGTTATTCGCAAAAAGACAACAGATAGAGTGCTAACGGATTTCAGCGCATTGTAACATTTGGCGATTTCGTTACACTTAGTTTTCTGACGCTCATTCCAAAAACTAATAGTGTGCCAATGCTTTACAACATACATGCACCAATTTGACGTGATTTTATAGAGAATTTAATGCTCTTTCTAATGGTGTTCGCAATTTGTAAATAAAGCGAATACTTTTGGACTTATAGACATTTTAAGTTAGGGGTTCCAAATTTTTTGGATCACCCTGTATAGTGTGTACAGTGCACGCACTATTTCTCTGCCTCAGGTCGATGCTGTGCGGCCTGCTGCCCTGCCAGTCGGGCTCAGTGACTGTAGTGTGTATAACTGTATACTGTATAGTGTGTACACGCACTATCTCTCTGCCTCAGGTCAATGCTGTGCGGCCTGCTGCCCTGCCAGTCGGGTTCAGTGACTGTATTGTCTCTCTCTCCCCTCAGGTCAATGCTGTGCGGTCTCCTACCCTGCCAGTCGGGCTCAGTGACTGTAGTGTATACTGTATAGTGTGTAGGTGTATGTACACTTAGGTCCCCCCCCCCCCTCCCACCCAGGTCGATGCTGTGCGGCCTCCTCCCCTGCCAGTCGGGCTCAGTGACTGTTTATGGTCTCGGTGTGTATGGTCTGTACGATCTTTCCCTCTGTCCTCAGGTCGATGCTCTGCGGTCTGCTCCTTTGCCAGTCGGGCTCAGTGATTGTGTGCGGTGTAGTATGTACATTGGACAGTCTCAGTGACTACTGTCTCTCTCTCTTCCCTCAGGTCCATGCTGTGCGGCCTGCTACCCTGCCAGTCGGGCTCAGTGATTGTGTGCGGTGTAGTATGTACATTGGACGGTCTCAGTGACTGTACTCAGTGACTCTCTCTCTTCCCTCAGGTCCATGCTGTGCGGCCTGCTGCCCTGCCAGTCGGGCTCAGTGACTATGTATACGGTCTCAGTGATTGTGTACGGTCTCTCCTGCCCTCAGGTCCATGCTCTGCGGCTTGCTGCCCTGCCAGTCGGGCTCAGTGTAGTCTCTCCCTGCCCTCAGGTCTATGCTCTGCGGTCTGCTGCCCTGCCAGTCTGGCTCAGTGACCGTCTAGTCTCTCCCCTCCTCCAGGTCCATGCTGTGCGGTCTCCTCCCCTGCCAGTCGGGCTCAGTAACGGTTTACGGTCTGGACACGCGGCGCGAGCTCTCCGAGGTACGCCGAGCGCTCGGCTTCTGCCCCCAGCAGGATGTACTGGTGGACGGCCTCACTCCGGCGGAGCACCTCTGGATGTACGCCAGGGTCCGCGGCGCCACTGATGATGAGGCTGACATGGAGGTCATCAGGTCAGTCTGCGGGGGGCGTTATAAAAAGAGAGGATGGGATCTTCAGGTTAGGGGAAAAGGCATAATGTTCATGCGCACCAAATCGGGGAACAACACACAGGTATGTCAGTTACAAAAAGTATATTTTTACCTTACGGGTAATATTTATGCGGATATATCACGGGTGGTGTGGCTGGTTCAGGAAAAAGGTGCGGAGAGGACCGTATTGAATTATCTTTATGTGTCGTCTTTGAGGAGAGGTGCTGATTTGTATGGGTCATGCTTACAGATACGACGACAAACTTTTGGAAAAGATGTGCATCACCTATAAGTCTTTGACCCTCCCTCCCCACCCAGCGTGCTGGCCGACATTGACCTGCTGACGCGGCGTGACCTGGACGTGCGCCACCTATCGGGCGGCCAGCGGCGCAAACTGTCGGTGGCTATCGCCTTCCTGGGCGGCAGCCGGTGCATCGTTCTCGACGAGCCGACGGCCGGCGTCGACCCGCACTCGCGCAGGGCCATCTGGAGGCTCATAGCCAAGTACAAACACGGTGAGAGTGATGGGTGCTGTCTGTCTGTGTCGGGGAGGGCTGGGATTAAGAAATGTAGGTACTGCTCGGTGTGCTTTTATCGGCTTCGGGTGATTGAATTCACACCCGTCCGTCGTTTCCATCCTCAGGATGTTTAAATCCTCCACGCCGCAACCCTCGGTCCGGGCTGGACAGGCACCTTAATCTCATGCGGGCGGTCCCCCAATGGAGCGCACCGCAGCTCCCGAGGGAGCGCACCCCGTAGCCAGGTGCAGTGAGTGCTTGAGGGGCTGGTCGGCCTGTCCATTCGGACGGGCTCAGCCCTGGTGACTCTATAGTGCCTGCCCAGACCAGTGTCTCTCCGTAATTCCTATCATCCTCCCGGCTCTGAAATGGTCTTGTCAGAGCGAAAGGGCCTAACCCATTAGGCGCCCAACCCATTAGGCGCCCAACCCAATGAAACAAACAAATTGAAAGCAAAATTGTTCGTCCTGTGCTCGGTTTCGCGAGTGATCTGCTAAATCTTTCCAGATAGGTGTCATAGGTTTGGAAAGCTTTGATTATCGCGAGGCACCTACTCCATAGTTAAATGTAATTTACGCTGGTAATTTTAATTTATTAGAAGTTTCAGGCCTAGTAATTAACAAGCTTTTCCTTATAATCAATATTTGGAGCCCAGTTTGCTCGTCGCCCGCGTGGCCTAATGGATAAGGCGTCGGTCTCCTAAACCGAAGATTGGGGGTTCGAGTCCCCCCGTGGGTACACCACTTTTCGTCTGTATCACGCGCGCTGTCTCTTACTAGCTCCAAGGGAAGCTTTTGAGCTTTTGTGGTCAAAGCAATGTCAATTTTACCGTAACGTCACTTGTAACACTACGTTTCATTCCACTACTTGCACGAACTTTGCGAAACGTACACGGTGACCTGCGTTCGGGAATATGTGTGAAGAGCGCCACCTACCGACTCGTGGCGCCACTATTTAGAGCGTAGCTTTTATCAGCGTGAGTTGCATATAATGCATACGTATTCATTTTACTGCACCTCATACCACGAGCACTGAGGGCACAGCCTTGATCCACCTCCCTCTGACAGCCGCGATCTGGCCTGGGGAGGGGCACGAGTCAGTGGCCAGATTTGAGCCGGCATAATATCTGCAATTAGGACGGAAGAGCGAGTGTGGGAGCCTCTGCTGCTCTCCAAGTACCATATCCATTTTTCATGGCGATTGTGTGGTATGGATGTGCGGACCGTCCTATGACTCTTTGCTCTGACGTTTCAGGTCGGACCATCCTGCTGTGCACCCACCACATGGAGGAGGCCGACATGCTCAGTAACAGGATCGCCATCGTCGCAGATGGACGGGTGAGTGCCAATGCTTGTAGAGGAGTGTGCAGGACTGGTGGGTGGGTGTCGCTGATGTTGGTGGTGTGGGACGAGGGCGGATGCTCACGGAAAACAGAGTACACTGGCCGGGGCTGACGCTCACGAAGTCTAGTCAGACGAAGGACAGGCACCTTGTACTATAACTGAGCACAGATGTTCGTAAGTCGTATGCTTTGGCGAGTAAGTATGACTGTCTTTGGCTGAACGGCCCCGTGAACTTCTGCCTCTTAGAAGCTGCTGTTCAAAAGTTGCAGCTCGTCTCCCTCATTTGTCATGGCATGTCTAGGACTCTTCGGTGTACTGTATGAACACCACTGATCACGATGCTCGCTGTGTCCAGCCTCGCTCTTGTGGTAATTGAACTAAAATCGCTCTCTCCCCTGTCTCCAGGTTCGCTGTGTCGGCTCGCCGATGTTCCTGCGTCGTCAGCTAGGCGCCGACTATCACCTACACGTGGTACGCACCGTCCCGACTTCCAGCCATGGCGAGGAACAGAATGAACTGACCTCCAGCCCTAGAGAGGGAGAGGAGGGAGTGACCTCCAGCCCTGGAGAGGGAGAGGAGGGAACACAGACTGCCTCTCTGGCCACTCCAGCGATCACCAATGTCACCGAGTCGTCACCAGAGGTCACCAAGTCACCACCGGGGGTCACAGAGGTCACTGGAGCGACGAGCCACCCGCAGAAGACTGAGGATTCCGCTGTCGATAGGTAAGTAACGACCGGTGGTCGACGCCGTTGATAGCGCCCTACAGCTTGGCTGTATTGCTGCAGAGGATCATTGGCATCGTGGGTACATGTTACATTCAGCTTATCTTTCCTGTTCATGGTGGATGCAATACTGCTAATTTATGGACCGCCAATTCGTTTTTAGCTAATCTAAGCAATCTGCGAACTTAACGTCAACATTTTACACGATCTTCCTGGAAATCATCCATTCATGTTTTGAAACTGGGATTGTGTGAGAAAGGCAAACCTCCTAAAACTATGAGCAGACAACATAATAAGTAACCCCGCTGTGGCGCTGTGCCCCCTCGCTCACGCCACCAGTAACGCGGCGTCGGTACTGTCGCTGCTGCGGCGCCGCTGCGCCGGAGTCCGCCTGCTGCGCACCTCCGCCCACGAGCTGCACTTTCTGCTGCCGCCCGTGGCGGGGGCGGGGGCGGCGGCGGGCGGCAGCGGACTGCCCGAGCTGCTGGAGGAGCTGCAGCGCCACGGTCGCCGGCTGGGTGTTACCAGCTACGGCCTGCAGACTACATCCATGGAGGACGTCTTCCTCAGACTCACTCGGCACTCAAATGGTTAGTGATGGAACAACGGATGAGGAATGGGAGCAGGCACAGGCCACGTCAGAGATAGACGCCAGTGGTACGGGCGAAGGGAGTGTTGTACATCCAAGCTCCGCTGTCACACTAATCGCTGCGTGTTGCGTTTCGACCGTTGACCGCTTATTAACTTCTAACGCCACCTTGTCCTTCCAGGCGCTCCAGAGCCGCCGCCCGACCCGGACTCGGACCGGGCCACCCCTCCGCCGTGTGACGTCACCGCTGCAGCTGACGTCACACCGCGCAGTGACGTCACCGAGCCGCCGCTGTCAGGCCGCCGTCTGCTGTGGCAGCAGTTCGTTGCCGTGCTGCTCAAACGGTTCTACTGTACGCGAAGAAATTGGTCGCTGCTTATTAGTCAGGTGAGCTGACCAGTCACGAAGACTGCATATTACCGGTGTGGACACTAGACAACAAGGATGGCATGCCTGGGTGCTTCTTGGTTATAACTTATGCTATGTATTTGAGGTTTTAATGCGTTATTTTGAACCACAATGCAGCTCGATAAGCCCGAAAACAGTCAAAATACGCTCCCGTTCTCCCTCCCTTCAGGTGCTTCTACCGGCGTTTTTCACGTTCCTGGCCATGTCGGTGGCAATCGTGGCGCCGGTGGTGACGGACAAGCCGGCGCTGGTGATGGCGCCCACGCAGTACTTCAACTACAGCTGGCCCGATGTGGTGCCCGTGGTCAGCAACCGTCTGGATGTGCTCAACCCGGGGTGAGTACAACATCTGAGGAGGGGTGGGCTGAACTGATCCCGAGGTCAGTCAGTGCAGGGGAGGGGTCTGCTGAACCCGGGGAAGTACAGGGGAGGGGCTGAGCTGGACCCGGGGGCAGTGGGCTGGAAATGTTGAGAGGGGCTGCTCAGCCCGGGGCTGGGGAAGTGTCTGGAAGGATTGGGCTACATGAAACCGGGGTTAGACGCGCTGAGTGGCTTTCTGGGGCTAGTTCAGAGGGTGAAACGAAGGAGTGATCAGTAGGCAGTCCTGCTGGGTATCCAGGTCTAGGGACTACTCGTTCCGTATCCAAGCACACAAATCACGTCCCGTTTCGACGTACTGTAGCATGCGCGCCATTACTTTCTTATCGTTCTCAGGCACACCACTGACAGTCCCCGACTCTCCTTCCGCAGGTTCAGCACCGATGCGCCTTCCACTAACGTGTCTCATACGCTGCGCCTAGTGTCTGGACTGGGGGCCACCTGTGTCCTCCGGGACCCGCATAACGCCAGCGCCGGCTTCGACCCGCTCTGTAACACCGTTCGGCACCATGGAGGTGAGTGTGACACCGTGTGACACTACATGACACCGTCAATGACACTGTCCGACCCGCTCTGTGACACCGTGCGGCACCATGGAGGTGAGTTAAGACACCGTGTGACATCGTTTGACACTGACGTGACACCATGCGACACCACGGCGGTGAGTCTGACACTGACAGTGACACCGTACGACACCGTGGTGGTGAGTGTGACACCGTGTGAGACACAGACTGACACAGTCAGTGACACCGTCTGACAGTCAGTATTTGTTACAGTCGTCGTATTTGCATACATCGCAAGCGTTCGTTACGGACTGTCGTATTTTCGCTCATGATCTCATGTTAATCAGGTTCAGTTCACGGTATTATTCCCCAGTTCCTGTGTTGACGTCGCCTTGTATCTCCCTCGCTCCGTTTCAGATGTATCGGGTCAGCTGGTGTTCCGGCGGCGGGAGAGGTCACTGACCCATAGGAGCCGTCGGTCGGCCGGTCAGCAGCTCACCACCATGCCTCCGAGCCAACAGAGGTGAGGCACTGTACACATACTATAAGGGAGGGCCTTCCCATGTCTTGGCGGTGGGGAGTTCATTGACCCATAGACGTCGGTCGG
This sequence comes from Amphibalanus amphitrite, assembly GCF_019059575.1. Taxonomy (NCBI): domain Eukaryota; kingdom Metazoa; phylum Arthropoda; class Thecostraca; order Balanomorpha; family Balanidae; genus Amphibalanus; species Amphibalanus amphitrite. The sequence goes on from NW_024883287.1 coordinate 56,095, forward strand.
CCGGTCAGCTCACCACCATGCCCCCGAGCCAGCAAAGGTGAGGCACTGCACCCGCATGGAGACTCGTCAAAGCATGATACATTGCATAAGGTGCTCTTGAAAGCGTCCCTTTACTTTTATCCCGTTTTACACCTGGGCTGGTCATTTACCTTTGTGCTCAACTTGTCCCTTCGCTGCTTCGGAACGTAAAGTGTGACACCGTCGTTTTGTGATTGTCTTTTATTACTGAATGTCATGATGGTGCCATCGCCATCTCTCCTTCTCTTTCTCATCCCTGCCCCTTCTCTCCTCTCTTCTCGTTCTGACCCGCTTTGTTTCGTCCGATTGTACCCCGAGTGCCGGTGCGCCGGCCAAAACCTACCTCCCCATAGGTACCCCATTCTAAATCACCCCGTCCCCTAAGATTCTACCAGGACTGCCAAACATGCCTGGCTGACGGCGCTCTCTCCCTTCTTTCCCGCTCTGACTATCTCCCTATCCCTCAGACCAGGGTTGTGCTTGACTCATGAGTCGAGTCAGAAATTTGACTCAACTCTGACTCAAATGAGTCAGATTTGAGTGGAGTCGGATAAAAGGTTGAGCTGTTGAGTTGAGTCAGAGTTGAGTCGGACAAAAATATTAAGGTGTTGAGTTGAGTCAGAGTTGAGTCAGTAAAATAACTTTTGACATTGAGCTGAGTCAAGAACATTTAGGAACATGAGTCAGCTGACTCAACTTTTTAGAAACAATATATAGTATAAGTTTTTCATTCTCCCCGCTTAGCAACTTACGCCTGGCCCTGCTGCCGGATTTTTTCACCCCCCCCCCCCCCACTCAACAACTTTTTTATCTGAGTCAATTTTGAGTCAACACACTTGACTCAACAAAAAAATTTGAGTCAAGTTTGAGTCAACTCATATTTTCATTGAGCCGCTTGAGTCATGACTGAGTCGAGTCAAGGGAAAAAATCAGCTCCTTGTTTGAGTCAGAGTTGAGTCAGGGCATTCTGAAGTTGAATGATGAGTCGAGTCGGCAAATTTTTTTGAGTCGAGCACAACCCTGCCTCAGACTCTACCCGAGGGCTGTTCGGGTCCCTGCAGCATAGATCTGTGCTGCGTGCGTCATACTTGGGTGACGTCAACCGCCTGGCTCCGCCCACTCTCCGCCGGCACGCCGCGGCCGAGCGTCGCTGCAGCCTATTTCAAACGCGGCGAACCGTTGCGCGGGTGGACTGGTGATTTTCGCTCGAATAACGGTTAAATTGCGTTCAAATGTGGTTAATAGCAATGTGCCACCGAAAAGAGTGATAATGATACCCAAAAAACAGCATACAAACCGCTTGCAATAAGAAATATTGGATGGCAAACTTTAATCCGCGCCACTTTCGCCTCCTGCAGCACCGAATTTCGTGCTGCAGAGCCCTGTTCGGGCAGCGCATCCTACTGCAAAATTTTGCACCACGCATGCGCAGTAGGGGTCTCTCGGGTGCCAGGCTCCGCCCTTCGGCGTATGACGTCACATGTGTGACGTCGGCACACGCAAAATCTTTCAGTTTTGCGCAACAAGAAAATAGGAGCTGCATTGACCTCTATAATACCTAGACGGCCCACTCACTACATTTACCCTTTCCCAAAACGGCAGCGCCGCAAGTGGTCAGAGGTCCCCCCTCCCCCTCCCACGCGCAGTGGGAGGGGGAGGGGGGATTTCGCCCACCCCTCCTGTTTTTCGCCAATAACTCGCGCCGCAAACATAACATTAATGTGAAATTTTGGCTACCTGGCCTAAATTGAATTGCGGATCTTCTCGTGCAAGAAATGAGAAAATTGGCTCACAAATTTTCTAGCAATAGCGGTGTAAAGTCAAACATTCTGCCGCCGCCGCGGTGCGGCGGCGCGTCGGCCGGCGTCAGCCGTTACGCGCCGCCTGAATTGTAGACTGTGCCGGGGCAGGACGGTTCCGTCTTTACATCGCGCTCCTTACCGCTGATTATATTCGATTCGTGTCAAATTTTGTGTGAAGACTAAGAAATGTACAGGCAATCTTATGGTCAAAGAATTTAAAAAATCAGCCGGTAAAAATTTCAGTTATTAGAGTGTAAACACAAAATTGTGATTGCTGTGTTTCCCGCGTCGGCCGATCCCGCTTCAGCCAGAGACATCTTACCCTTAGCAGGCTTCTAATTGCCATTTTTATTGTTGGATTTACTAGAAAATTCATCATACATTCTCACAAATGTATGTTCTTTCGTATAGTGAAAGAACAAAGAAAATCGGCCGGTAACTTTTTGAGTTATCGGCGTGTAAACGCAAAAAAGTCGCTCATATTTGACCACATTTGACCTCATTTTATATTGACCTAGGGTCATGAAATTCACATACAACAGAGTTCCCTAGGGCCCCCACCTACCATCCAAATTTTGTCTTACTAGCTCCAGTGGGAGCTGAGATCTTAGGGACGACTCCCCGCCCCCCTTCCACTGGGCGTGTTAACCCGCGCTGGGCCGGGGGGGGGTGTGTGTTTGAACACCTCTCTGCGGTTTTCCGCAGATATCTCAAAAGGTCATGACCTGAGGTCAACTCTGAGGATATGTTGGCGAAAGAGCGTCAAAAGAGCTATCCAATGCGCTTTTTCGCGGCGCTGTAGCTCTATCGGTTCCCGTCCCGAGTTAGACGTTGGCAGTTTCCAAAATGTTGAAATAAGCAACACCTTACTTTTGGTGACCTCTGGTGACCTGACCTTTGACCTGACCCAAAAAATGAAAAGGTCCTTGAGTTGTGAAGGTGCGCACTGCGCATGTTTCGGACTTTGACCTCACCTCGGGACTTGACCTTTTGGGTTAGGGGGTCAAAAGTTGCACACAAGACGTGCTATTTAATTGTGCGCATGCATGCCAGGTTAGCCATGGGTTGCATGCCGCCGTTTTCAAGATATTCGCAGAAGTCAAGTATGTGGGAAGGCAGATTCCGCCGCCCCTCCGGTGTTGCTCCGGTGCGCCTAATCACCATTGTAACCGTCATGCTGAAAAAACGAGCCTGATGTCATATGAGAAAAGCATGATTTCGTTTAAGAAAAGTGTTAAATGTACCACGAACACGATATTTCCCGCTTAAATCGCATTTAGAAAAGTGCCACCCATCATTGCCGACTGTGGCGGTCGGGAACTTCTGACCACTTCCAGGTGGCGCTAGTGAGCCTCCATGCGGGAACGACTCGGCGCTGGTGGCGCCGCGTGAGTGGGCCGTCTAGATACTAATAGAGGTCAATGAGGAGCTGCAGGAGGCGAAAGTGGCGCGAATTAAAGTTTACCGTCCTATATTTCTTATTGTAAGCGGTTTGAATGCTGCTTTTTGGGTATCATTATCACTTTTTTCAGTGGCACATTGCTATTACCCACATTTGAACGCATTTTATTCAGTTTTTGAACGAAAACCACCAGTCCATCCGCGCCACGGTTCGTCACGCGTCGAATAATGGCTGCCGCGGCCGCCGCGGCCCTCGGCTCTGGCGGCCCGGCGGAGAGTGGGCGGAGCCAGTGGCTGACGTCATTCCAAGTGTGCCGTCACACGCTGCAAAATATTTTGCGCGGACCCGAACAGGGCTCAGGAAAACGAAGCATGCTTCAGTAGGTGACGTCACACAGGCGGTGACGCAGTGGTGTGGGCGGGACTAACGGGCGACGCAGTCCTCACTGCGCATGCGTGCTGCAGCATATTTCATTTTGGCTGCGCAGCCGAACAGCCCTCCGGAGTGCCGATGTCGCGCGGACGGCGCCGGCCAGGAGTGTCGTGTGGGCAGACGCCCTCTATCTCTTCCTGTGTGTCTGATTCTCCCTGCCCTATCCCTCAGACTGTACCCGGAGTGCCGGTGTCGCGCGGACGGCGCCGGCCAGGAGTGTCGTGTGGGCGGCTACTCCCTGCCCGTCTCGTGGCCGGTAACGACTGGTGATCTACTGCAGAACATTACCGGACAGCCGGAGACGGAGTTCTACCGGGCCACCACCGACATCTACCGGTGAGGGTGGGAGCGGTAGGTATGGACTGTGCGGGCTGAACTCTACCGGGCCACTACCGATATCTACCGGTGAGGGTGGGGGGTGGATCAGCCGGAGACGGAGTTCTACCGGGCCACCACCGATATCTACTGGTGAGGGTGGGAGGGAGTGGTATGGACTGTGTGGGTAGAGTTTTAACGAGTTCTACCGGCCGGCAACCAACGATACGAAATCTGCTGAAAAGGGTGAGTGACGCGGGTCTGTGTAGTTATACTGAGTTCTATGGGACTATCACCAAAGCGAAATACATTTTGTTTCGTTCAGTCTGACCCCCTCCCTCCCCGTCAGACTGCGGCGTTACGGCGGTCTCAGTCTGGGTCTGGTACACGACGTGACTCCACCCCAGTTTGGACAAGGCCTGTCGACCCGACTGAGACGCACGGCGGTCCGTCGACTGGCCAAGGCCTGGTTCAACAACAAGGGATTCCACGCAGTGCCGGCGTTTGTGAACGCCATCAACAACGCCGTGCTGCGGGCCAACCTGCCGGAGTCGGCTGGGGACCCGGCCGGATACGGTAAGAGGAGAGGCAGAGGGGATGAGAGGGAGGGAGGAAGGTAAATAAATAATGTGAGAGTGGGGGGAGAGTAAAGAATAGAGGCCCTCTATTCTCTAACTCCCTCTATTAGAGGGAGTTAGGCGGTCTGGAATGGAGGGACTAGGGAGAGAATGTGGGTGAGAGGGAAAGTGAACAGAGGATTAGAGGTGGGAGGAAGAGAATGAGAGAAACATCGTGGCATATATTTATCATAATCTTTAATTATCCTTTATCATAGCCTGTCCTTTTGCCGAACTAACTCGCCCCCGTTCTCTTTTCCTGGCCAGGTATCACGTGTGTGAACCACCCTCTGCCGCGAACGAGCACCTTTTTCCTGGAGGAGCAGATACGCCAGGGAACGGACGTGCTGATTGCACTAATGGTACTGGTGGCTCAGAGCTTCGTACCGGCCTCGCTGGTGCTAGCGCTGGTGCAGGAGCGGCGGCGGCGCACCAAGCATCTACAGCTACTCTGTGGACTGGACGGCACCGTGTACTGGCTGGCCAACTACTGCTGGGACCTGGTCAGTGGCAGAGGGGGTACACACAGACAGACAGACAGACAGACAGACTGTGTGGGCTGGACGGCACCGTCTACTGGCTGGCCAACTACTGCTGGGACCTGGTCAGTGGCTGAGGGGGTAGCACACAGACACACAGACAGACAGACTGTGGACTGGACGGCACCGTGTACTGGCTGGCCAACTACTGCTGGGACCTGGTCAGTGTCAGAGGGGAAATACACAGTGATTCAGGCTGGCAGTTACGTTGTTGAACCGCTCAGTGCTCCCACAGACAGAAAGCTAGGCACATACGCACACAAACGTAGACAGGCAAATGATGATGCCGGCTAAGCACATCTGTTAACCGTACTTTGTTATTGTCGAAACGCTTCTTAGGAGTTGAAAAAATCGTAATCTAGCATTGTGTCTTTACTGTTAAGGGTAATGAACCTTGAATGACACAAAGGTGGAAACTGGAAACCTATCCCTTTGAAATGAAGTTTTTCGCACCAGCGATCAAAATCTGTAACGACCTGACACTGACATCGGCCCGGCCAGGGACAGGCCAGGATAGCGCGGCTGTCACGGTTCCACCATAGGTTACCGCTGTGTTTGACGTGCCGAGGCCGGGTCTGCCACCAATCCCGGAGGTGCTGTCAGAGCTGTGTGAGGGAGAGGGGAGGGTGGGGGTGTCACTGCGCTGCCAGCGGGTCACTGTTCGGTGAATCCGGTCACCGTATACCGATCAGGGTCACTGCGTGACGTTCGCTGACCATCTGTCACCGATGACCTCCATTTCGTCAATTTGGGGGGGGGGGGGTATGGGGGGTAAAACTGGAGGTAATAGGTCACCACCAAATGTGACACTGCTAAATGAAAATCATTTGCGTTGAACTGTGTAGGATTGGCGGAGTCATGATCAGCGTCAGTAGGCTCATGAATATTTCCCGCTTTTACGAGAACATTAGCCTAATTGAACATTGCACTTATTTGAAGTTATAAAGTGCCATTTTAGCATATGCTCAATACGATTAACAGTGCCATCACAACAATACCACAATCGAACCAGCACCGGCATTGAATGCACATGTTCGCTTGAACTATCAGATTCGGCTCTGACAGAAGCGGTGGACGTGATTGACGTGTCATTTGAAGTTGCACGTGCCAGTTCTGGCTAGTCGGGTGCTGCAATAGGTTACTCTGAAAATATGGCGATTCCTTAATTCTTTGTTCTTTTTGTATTTAGTTTGCCAAGCTATATTATGTGTAAAAGATCAATGGCTGCCTACACGTAACTATAAAAGCTAATATCAAAACGTTATTTTAGTGATGTGATTTTTGCGATTTTTTTGCGATTTTAGTGATGTGATTTTTGCGATAAATGTCCCTATGATATTGTAATAATTCCGCCTTCTAATCGCTACCGACTACATATAAGCTGTTCGATTCAGAGAAAATGGAGTCAAATTGGTGTGGTTCGATGTTTGGTTCTTTGCCTTTGGCTGACTTCACTGCGCAGTTGGCACAGCTTATCATCGGCGCCGTGAATGTTCGTACCGTATCGTAGCTCGATATCTAGGACTGTGTCTCGTCTTTACCGCACCTCATTTTTTACCGCACCTCATTCAATATTTTTTTATATAATACCCTGGTACTTATTTGTACATACCTGTGACATATCCCCCGCTCTTATTCCCCCTCGCCTATCCGTCATACCGTGCCCTGTCTGTGTCAGTCCCAAATGTATTACGTCGCGTTACGCCGTGACGTCCCCCTTCTCCGGCAGCTGAACTGCTCCCTACCATCTGCGGCCTGTGTTCTCATCATCGTGGCGTTCGGCGACCCGGCATACGCGTCTGCCTCCAACCTACCGGCTGTGGCCCTGCTCATCTTCCTATACGGGTGAGTAGTTGTGAGTCACCAAATTACAATCAGGCCCTGCTCATCTTCCTGTACGGGTGAGTAGTTATGAGTCACCAAATTACAATCAGGCCCTGCTCATCTTCCTGTACGGGTGAGTAGTTGTGAGACACCAAATCACAATCAGGCGCTGCTCATACGGGTGAGTAGTTGTGAGTCACCAAACAACAATCAGGCGCTGCTCATCTGCTTATACGGGTGAGTAGTTGTGAGACACCAAATCACAGTCAGGCGCTGCTCATCTGCCTATACGGGTGAGTGACTCGATTCACTGAGTCTTGCTCAGGGCCGCTCATTCGACACACGTCCTTCCCCTGTGATGAGCGGTTATGGTTCACCACCACTACCCTCGCTTATGGCTGTGTGCTGGAGTGGATGAGCGCACGACAAAAGCGCAGAATAGTAGATCACATGTGCGACTAGTTCTGCTATGTTTCGTAACCGTTTAGGAACATTTAAAAGACGCATGTTTATTTCGAAGACACCGTCATACCCACACCGATATCGTTATCATTGCCTGATCTGTAAATATAGCAGACAGTGCAAACACAATACACATGTGCTTAGAAAATCAGTTGAAGACTCCTCTTGCTGTGGCAGGAGCCAGCCTGCCATTGCGAAGAAATTCGGGTGGTACCCTACAAAAATCTGCCCTTATAAAATGTGTAGCAACTTCATTCACTCCTGACGCAGGCTGTCATTCATTATACTGCGCAAAGCTAGGTTCACGCACACCTTGGTGGTGTATATTATCCGACGATTATGGCGTGATTTCAAGGGTGATTTCATTCTTACCCAATATAAAAACACCCCTTTGGCTCTACGAAGCGCCGCGACCGCTCAGAATATGCTGAGGTCGACCTTGGGTATGCGGTAGGACTGGCAGTCGACCACGGGGTTCAGCAGTGGGATGGGCCTGATGAAGGCCAGCGGCTGGACGCTGTCGAAGCCGGCGCCCACGTTGTCACAGAGTAGGCGCGCCATAGAGGAGCGGCGCAGCTGCTGCAGCTGCTGCCAGCTGAAGCTGCCCGCCTGGCCGGCCTGGTCGTAGAAGAAGCGGTCGCCGTAGCGCAGTCGCAGGAACTGGTCGGCGATCACGCAGCGGGCGGTGGGGCCGACCATGGCTCCCGGCGCCCGCTTCTCGAGATTGATACCGGCGAACAGGTCGACGTCCTGCCAGTGGGCGTACACCTTCTTGAGCCGCAGCACGTCCGCCCAGTTCATGAAGCTGAGGAAGCTGAACCAGCCGGTGATGCTGCGGGAACCGCAGGCGGCGGCCACGGTCGCGTACGTGGGCAGAGCGTGGTCGCGTCCGCGCTGAATGTTGGCCGCTACCAGGTCCAGCCCGAACGCTCCGAACTTGAAGAGATCTCCCCGCACGGCCTGTACGAACCGGCGGTCGAAGCTCTGCGGCCGCTGCTGGGTCATGCCGCGTGCCATGTTGGTGAACAGGCTCGTCACCACCAGCGAGTCGGGTCGGAAGTAGTTCTCGGTGAGTTTTAGCTGGTGCTGTAGTGTACCGTGCTGGGTTACCAGGCTGATGACGCCCTGCACTAGCGAGTGAAGACGGAACGCGGCCGTTGAGAACTCGGTGCTGATGTCGGGCCGCAGCGCCGGCGTGTAGGTGTACCGGCCGAAGCCGCGCAGGCCGACGCTGTTGGCGTACTGGAATCCGACGATGGTGGGCAGCCACTCGCGGTAGACGATGTGCTGCCACTGGGCGATGTTGATGCGCCGCGCCTGCTGGTAGAGACGCTCGTCACTCCAGCTCTTGTGGCGCGCTGCCAGCGCCGCCGCCACCCGGTTGTGCTCGCGCACCAGCACCGTGTGTAGCAGCGTCAGCAGCGTGTTCTCGTTGGCGCGCGTGTCGCCGGCCAGGAAACAGATGCCGCTGACACACTCGCCCGAGGGGGGCGGCTGGCGCGGCAGCAGGTTCCCCGTGCTCGTCTTCAGCCGCCCGCCGGTACTGGTGCGCAGACCGCGCGCCTGCTGCCGCTCGGAGCCGTACACCTGGGACAGATCCAACCACGTGGTGATGTCGTTCAGCTGCGTGGCCGGTCGCGGCAGACACTGCGGGTCCGGCGCCGGGATGCTGCGTACGAAGTTGTGGCAGCGCACGTTCCAGGTCTGGTAGAACGGGTCGTTGGCGGCTACTGGGATGGGGAAACACTGCGGGTGGAGCGGCTGAGCCGGGAACTGGTGGTTGGGCTCGCAGCACTCGATCGGACTGGTCGAGCCGTAACCGCCGCTCCGGTGGAAGATGGGAGATATGGAGAGGTCGTGATCGGCGAACTGACCGAACACGGTCACTGCTGTGGTGAAGAGCTGGTGCTGCACGCTGCTGGAACTCATCACCTGGGCGCTGACCAGCCGGGCGCTCGGCAGTAGACCGCCAGCCGCAGAGTGGATACGCGGCGAGTACACGCTGTCCCAGTAGGTGCTGTCGAAGAGACGGCGCAGACCGCGCAGTCGCCGGCCCCAGTGCGTCTGATACAGGTTGTTGCAGCTACCGTCGTACGTACGGTGAGGAGTGCCGCTGTTGCAGTTGAGCGGCTTCTCAGGCACGCAGACGCCGACGGGCCTCTGGATGCTGAGTACGGCCCGGGGCGCGCGGACATTACGGAAGTTAGTTGGACTGAATGAGGGCAATGTGGGGATGCCGATCCGACGCAGGCTGGAGGTCAGGAGCCGCGGCGGCCGGGTGACGCGAGGCGGCCGTGTGGTGCGCGGAGCCGCGGAGGCCGCTCTGGCCTGGACTCGCTGCAGAGTCTGCAGAGAGCGCGCCGCGCTGCGCTGTGCCTCTGGGGAAGTCCGCGCGTTGAGGGCGTTCAGTCGTGTGGTCCCGCTGGGCTCCCGGGGAGACTGTCTGGCCCGGACAGAGAAGAGGGCGGTCTGGTCAGGGACGGCCGCACTGAACTGACCCGGCCTGCGCGACCTGGCCGCCTGCTGGGGCACCCTCTGGTCGGCCGAGTCCAGCGGGAACTTGGTGAGGAGTCGACGGGCGCCGGTTGGTAGCGAGCCCAGATCACCGCCGCTTGTGCTCACTGTCCGCGGGGCCTGGCTCAGGAACGCCTGGCTCGCGGTGCGGGACGGAGCGCGGCGGGAGCCCTGCGCGGTCGCCGCCCGGGCCGCGGTGACCGCCTCCGTGGGACAGCAGACTCCCTGGCGACCGCCGTCCAGCTTACAGAGCTCGGGCGACTCGGAGACCACGGCCTCTGGACAGGCAGTGGGCTCCCGGCAGGTGCAGCCGAGGGCGGCACTGGATAGCGCCAGAAGCACAGCTAGACGGAGCAGTGAGCGGCCCATCACGGCCTACACACGGGGCACTGGTCTGGACAGAGACGAAGAGAGGACTGAGAATAAAGTACACGGATGGATAGACTAATAGCGGATAAGCAGACGGAGAGACGAGTAGACGAACAGACGGACGAGCAGTCTGTTTCGCTCCGTCCGAGAGGAGAGCTTCAGTGCGTCGACCGGCGGCGCCGGTGGTGCGTTGACCACTGACCATTGACCAGTGCGGGGTCTCGGTGCCCCTGTGACCTTATCGTTGTACGTCACAGCTTGCATAACGCCCACGGCGACAGGCCGCTGTTTGGAGGTTCCACTGGGGGCTCAGGGGGGGGGGGGAGGGTTTAGCGGTGTCCTCTGGTCAGTGGGCGCTGATTTGACAGTCGCTTCAGGAGAATGGAGTTTTAGTTTTACGGTCCGAATAAATTCACCGTGCAGATGATAATTACAGCTAGCGCTTGTTCTGGTTTCATTGTTGTTTGTTTTGTTTTTTTTTCGACTGATCAAAATGAAAAGCTTCCCCGAGATATTCTATTGAAATGATGGCGAACGTTTCCCGAGCTATTTGAGAGGATTTAAATCGTTACATTGGTTGAGATGTTTCGGTACTTGTGGTACGGCCCTCCAGCAAAAGAGTGGTTGGTTAGCCTATGTGCTTTTGGTGTAATAACTTTAAATGACAGAGACACTCCTGTAAAATGACTCAATAGAAATGAGAAGAGGGTTCGTGCACACATTTCGGCAGTGGTTTTCAACAGCCATTAGACGTATTCATCAATGCAGATCGATTATTATGATGTTGGCAACCAACCACTAAATACCTGGAGGGCCGTACATTCGTCGTTGCCATTCGTTGCTCATGATTCTTCGTTCGTGGCGTTTCGACTCCCCTGACCGAATCACACCCCCGTGTTCTTCGTCATGTTCTGCAGCTGGTCGATGACGCCGCTGATGTACCCGGTGACGTTTGCGTTCCGGGAGCCGGCCAGCGCCTACATTGCCGTCGTCATCTTCAACCTCTTCGTGGGCGCCGCTGCGCTTCTCACTACATCCATGTTCGAGAGTCTGGACGATACGGAGGTGAGAGCACTGAGGGGACGGGGCGGGGCGGGGCGATATGTTTTGAACGACTTGTGGATGTACATAAATACTACATCGGTGCTTTTTAATTTCAAAAGTTATTTTTTAAAGAAATTTTGTCCGAATTGATGAATCGGTGGCTGTGAGTCCGCTGTCCGGATGCCCTGATAAGCAGTGCCTGTTGTGAAAGACACCTCGGTGTGTGAAATTGGTGTGAAAGATTTCAAATATCATCCCACATCGCTCGCTGAGCCGGCTTTGTAACAGAAGCGCTATTTCTCTTATTTTTGACACTGCCAATTCGTAAAAACATTATACTTGAATGTGTACAAGTTACTCCTTATTTTGTGTTTCTTCATCTCGCATCAGCCAATGTTAGACTTTGTCAGCAGCTGTTGTAGGCTCCATCTCTTTCACAACTCGGTTGCTGATGGTGACGGATGATGTCCTTCCTCTCCAGGTGGTGGACGTGCTGAAGAAGATATTCCTGGTGCTGCCCAACTACTGCATGGGCCGGGGTCTGCTGGAGATAGCCTACAACCAGTACCACAACGAGTTCCTCACCAAAACCGGTGAGCCGACTTCACTGCCGTAACCGATTCCCTCAGAAATGGCCAAATCCGTGTGCTTCAGCGCATTATAACTATCTGTCGATATCTGATCATTTTATCTGTATCTGTTTATGCAGGCAGCTACTCCCGGATGCTGTCCCCGCTGTCCGTGGCCCGCCGCTATCTGATCTCTGTATCTGTTTATGCAGGCAGCTACTCGCGGATGCTGTCCCCGCTGTCCGTGGCCCGCCGCTATCTGATCTCTGTATCTGTTTATGCAGGCAGCTACTCGCGGATGCTGTCCCCGCTCTCTGTGGCCCGCCGCTATCTGATCTCCATGGCTGTGATGGCGGCCGTTGGACTGGTGGTCACCCTCACCCTTCAGCTCCGGCCGTTTGCTAGGTAATGTCAGATTCCCACATACTCCGCCGAAGGTTGGGGGGGGGGGGGGCAATATCGTGATGAGTCAGGTTCAACCAACAAATACATAGCGCAACGAGCTTCTTAGACTTGGCCCTAGGAAGGCCGCCCCGTGATGGTCGTAATGGACACATTCAAAAGCCTTTTCATGTTGCTTATTTATTGTGGGATAGTCCCTTGTCCGCGAATATCTTCAGAACTTGACGCACTAAAAAGGGAAACGGAAGGTTTTTAAGACAAATACTTCTAAGCGTAAGCGTAGCTCAGTGCTCGTATTCCTTTTTGAATTAATGTGCTGTCTTACGGCTATGTGTGATAAATATTTTCCATTCTGCTTACCGACTTGGGGTGACGCCTTGGTCAGGTTCCGCCCGTGCTGCTCCAAGCCTGAGGACTCTGCTCGGGAGGACGGCGTCTCCCCGCGGGAGGACGAGGATGAGGACGTGGCCGTGGAGGGGCGCCGGGTGACCAGTGGCGCCGCCAGTGGCGATATACTGAAACTGGAGCGGCTCACTAAGGCGTACCGCGGCGCCGGCACGGCGGTGGACCGGCTCTGTGTGGGAGTGGCGCGCGGAGAGGTGAGAGGGAGAGAGAGGGGAGGGACGAGGAGCTCGTACACAGATTGTAGCCGAGCGGTAGTGAAACGGACGGGCTCCCTGAACAGTGGCGAGCTTTATAGATTACGATGTATCATTTTCTTGTCATCATTCAGTGTAGGCCGTCGACCATGCAATCCATGGTTGTTTTCCATTCCATGTTTTTTTTTTTCGCCTGATGTGTATCGAAATTGCGTAGCCTTGTCATGGTATTAACATTTGTGCTTTTGCCGGCCTTATCACACTCCCAAGGCTCTTTTACCGAGCGCGCCGTACGCTTGTTGCAGTGTTTCGGCCTCCTGGGCGTTAACGGCGCCGGTAAAACGTCCACCTTCCGTATGCTGACGGGCGAGACGGCAGTGACATCGGGCGACGCGCTAGTGAAGCTGCAGCGCCGCTCGCCGCCGCTAGATGTCAGTGTGCGCTGGCGGCTGTCTGAGGCGCTCAGCGAGGTCGGGTACTGTCCCCAGCAGGACGCGCTGCACGGAGAGATGACGGTGGCAGAACACCTCCGCTACTACGCTAGGTAGGTAGACGCTGGGAGTCACTCGGGAGTGCTCTCAGTGGGGTGCACAGTAGGTCCTCGCCTCCTCCGACACTACTCCGGGCACTCTGCTGTGAATTCCTGCTCTGCTCTGTCCTCAGAAGTTATTTGGTGTTATTATATTGTCATCATTTCTTAATTTGACTGGCTCTCAGTTTTTTACAGTGTGCTTACGCTCCTCATCCCGCCGCGTCTGACTTTCCCTCCGGCATAGTGTCCGACACTGTGCCCCATCCCGGCCCCACTCCTCACCGACTCAATATCCTCTGCGGATTCGCCGTGTACCACAGCGTTCGTCTCTTTCGTCAGTGTCTGAGCCGTGCCGACACACTCCCTCTCCCTCAGTATATGACTCTTCAGTGGTCAGGTGTGCGGTGTATAGTCGACTACAGAATGATGTTCCACTCCTCAGAAGCTATCAGTTGACCGGAGCGCTAAGTTGTGCCGTTTATCACGCAATTAAGCGTGTCGATTGTGAGCATTGGGACAAAGCTATAATTTGTGAACTCAGCCCGTGTGATGCGGCACAGCCTACCACTCCAGGCAAATAATTGCCTGTGATAAGTGGAACATCATTCTGTAGTCGACTATACATACCTCTGTTGTCCCTTCTGGCCGAGGTGGCCACCCTGCTCTGTGTCTAACCCTCTCTCCTCTCGGCAGGATTCGCGGCGTTCCCCCGGCCTCCCTCCTGGTCGAGGTTGCCGGCCTACTCACCCAGCTGGACCTGACCCGGTACGCCGACCGACCGGCGGACGCCCTTTCCGGCGGCAACAAACGGAAACTGAGCACGGCGCTGGCGCTGGTCGGCGGACCGCGGCTACTGCTGCTGGTAAGTACAACGCCGTGCGTTCTGCAGCTAGCCAGTGCCGCCTTCGTCCCCTCCGCCGTCGTCGCTTCCAATTACCCCCCGCCCCTCTCAGTCCTTCTCTCTGCTAGCTTGGGGATCCGTCTTCTGTCTAGGTTTCGAATGATTCTCCACAGGTCAGCGTCCGGTCTAGGGTTTTCAGCGTCTCGTCCAGGTGGGCTCTCTTCTCGGCGGTGATCACCTTGTCGGCTTCGGCTCGCGCCTGCTGGTATGCCTCCATGTCGGCCCTGGTGCGGGATGGTTGCGTGGCCGTCCGGAGGGCTGCATCTCTCGCCTTCACTGCCTCTTCGCATTTATCGCTCCAGAAGGGGCCCTTCGCGCTTCTGCCGTTTCCAAACGGTATGTGTTTCCGTGCACTCGACGTGATGGCTTTCGTGATTTGTTGGTTGAGCTGGTTGATGGGGGTGTCCACGTTGATCTCAGACATCTTCTTGTCCAGGGACTCCCTGAATCCCGTCCAATCTGCTTTGCGGAAGGAGAACTTCCCCCTGCCTCGACGGGTCGGCGGCAGGTCGGCGGTCAGGGTGGTCCTGATCGGAAGGTGGTCGGACCCGAGGTTCGGCTGCGTGCTCCACTCCGCCGTCGCTCCGACATCAGCAGTGGCCAGAGTAATGTCGGGAGTGGAGAGTCCGCCCGTGGCTGGGTTGACGCGGGTATGAGAGCCGTCGTTGAGAATCAGCAAGCCAGAGTCCGTGGTCCACTCCTCGATCTGGAGGCCAAGATGTGAGGGACGCTGGTGGTGATCCCACGAGTCGCTGTGGGCGTTTACGTCTCCCATGATGATGCTGCTGGTTGGGGGCGAAAGTCTGGTGAGCTCGAGTGACTGTTCTTGGGTTCCTTGTCCTTCCGTCCATCTGGCCGGTGGGCTGTATATGTTCACGATGTTTATGGTCCTGTCTGATGTGTGTATGGCTACGGCTCCGATGTAGGTCGAGCAGTCTCTCTCGGGTCGGTATGGTACCGGTAGTGGGTCGAAGGCGAGGTCGTTCCGGGTCAGGATCACCACGCCCCCCTTGGCCCGCTCCAGGCGCGTACCGTCACGGTACGGGCCGAGCAGGGGCGGCGGGGGAGTGGTTCCCGTGTTGCGCTCGCGGCTCGGAGAGGTCACACTCCTTCGCTCCGTCCTCGAGGGCTCCCCATCACGGTCGGGGGTCCCGGGCGTTCGTTTGTCGGTGCAGGCTCTCTTGTTCCGGCAACCCCGGCAGCGGCGTTCCGGCGGCTCGCCCCTGGCGTGACAGGTCCTGGGTCGCGATCCGCCGGGCCGAGGGGTGTTCGGGGCCTCCGCCGGGTCCCGAGCTTGCCCGTCCCGGACGGCCGGCGCGCGCGTCGTCCGGTCGGTCACCGGAGAGATAGGCGGCCCCAGGTCTGGGGGGTCCAGGTTGCGCTCGGGCTGCACCGGCTCGTCCGCCCGGACAGCGACCGTGTATCCGAGTCTCAGGAGCTCCGCCGGGAACGGCAGGTCCGGAGGTAGGGTTGTCTCCTGGAGGTCGACCTCTCTGCTAGCTCCTTGTTCTGGTAAGAACCACCTGTCCATCTCCGTGGCTCTTGTGATCTGTGTGACCCTTTCCCTTTGCATTGTTAGATGAAATGCCAAGTATGCGTGCTTGTACCACTTATTGTCGTGTGGGACTGAATCTGACAGGTAATCCTTATACCCTTTATAACCTTCACTGACCCATGTAATATCGTCATACAGGCTACTTGTGGCCTCTGCTTAATATGATCTCTTACACCATGCCGATTGCCGATGTCCTAGTCTGCCCCTGCATAACCGTCGCTGACCCTATATGTGACCTTTGTCGTTCCCCAACAGGACGAGCCGACGAGCGGTATGGACCCGGCGTCGCGCCGTTTCCTGTGGGACCTGGTGCGCCGCCTGGTGTCCTCCGGTCGCTCGGTGCTCCTCACCTCACACAGTATGGCCGAGTGTGAGACACTCTGTACGCGCCTGGCGGTGATGGTGAACGGCCGGCTGCGCTGCCTGGGCAGCCCGCAGCACCTCAAACACCGGTTTGGGGATGGATACACGGTGACCATACGGTGCGGCGCCGGAGCCAACCCGTCCGCCGTCGATACGGAGCTGAAATGCCGGCTGCCGGTATCCAGACTGAAGGTGGGTGGAACTGCAGTGCTGCGGGGTGGTTCGTGGGGCTATCCGTAACGGCTGGTGAGATGTTTTGGAAAGTTAGATGGCCTATCCCTTGTTAGGTGGTTTAACACGCGCAGTGGAAGGGTTGCGAGTACTACGCCCAGTGGAAGGGGGGGGGGGCGGATGTCGCCCCCCCCCCCTAAGATCTCAGCTCCCACTGAAGCTAGAAAGACGAAATTTGGAGGGTAGGTGGGGGCCATGGGGAACTCTGTTGTGTGTGAATTTCACGACCCTAGGTCAATATCTTCAAGGTCAAATGAGGTCAAATGTGGTCAAATCTGCCATATGAGCGACTTTTTTGCGTTTACACGCCGATAACTCAAAAAGTTACCGGCCGATTTTCTTTTTTCTTTCTTTATGCGAAAGACCAAACATTTGTGAGTATGTATGGTGAATTTCTAGTTGATCCAACAATAAATATGGCAGTTAGAAGCCTGCTAATGGTAAGATGTCGCCGGCTGAAGCGGGATCGGCCGACGCGGGAAACGCGGCAATCACAATTATGTGTTTACACACTCATAACTCAAGTTATTACCGGCCGATTTTCAAAATTCTTTGACCATATGATTGCCTGTACATTTCTCAGTCTTCTCACCAAATTTGACGCGAATCTAATGTAATCAGCGGTAAGGAGCGCGATGTAAAAACGGAACCGTCCCGCCCCGGCACAGTCTACAATTCAGGCGGCGCGTAACGGCTAGCGCCGGCCGCCGCGCCGCCGCGCCGCCTCCGCGGCAGGATATTTGACTTTACACTGCTATTATTATAAAAATTGTGAATCGATTTTCTTATTTCTTGCATGGGAAGATCTGCAATTCAATTCTGGACAGGTAGCCAAAATTTCACATTAATATTATGTTTGCGGCGCGAGTTATTGGCGAAAAACAGGAGGGGTGGGCGGAATCCGCCCCCCCCCCCCTTCACTGCGCGTGTTAAAGTAATGTCTGTTTTCGCTGTTTTGAGCGACACCTTTCCTCCTGGTCGGACTGCTCTCGTTTCAGTTATTATCCGCACTAATCTATTCAGTCAGCTTTGGAACCTCAGCAGCTACCGTCTGAGCCCTGGCTTGCGCTGACCTGACCTGACCTGACCTGACTAGACCTGACCTGCCCTCCCTGTGCCCAGGAGTGCCACCTGGACGTCTGGACGTACGAGGTCGGCGTGGGCTCGGCTGAGCTGCCCGACCTGCTGCGGCAGCTGGAGAAACTGGCGGCCGACTGCGACATCGACGACTGGTACATCTC
The DNA here is from genome assembly GCF_019059575.1 of Amphibalanus amphitrite. Taxonomy (NCBI): domain Eukaryota; kingdom Metazoa; phylum Arthropoda; class Thecostraca; order Balanomorpha; family Balanidae; genus Amphibalanus; species Amphibalanus amphitrite. Next base: position 73,826 of record NW_024883287.1, read on the forward strand.
GCAGAACACGCTCGACAGTGTGAGTAGGATATGAGAGAGGGAGAATCGGACTGTATTGTATCACACAGTGTTGATGTATATCATAATACTCATCATGCGTGTCTTCAAATACCCTGGAGTGAAACGTTATATTTGTACGTCTTGCAGAACTGACTGCGTGGGCATGTTTCGCATAGCACACTTGGCCCTCGCAGAAAACGCTGGAGTATTTCTTGTGACACCCTGCTTTGTGCCAATTGATATAGATCCGCTCTCTGCTAGCTTATCTCTAATGGAGCAGGTAGAGAGTCATCCGACATACGACACGTATTTAGGCTAGCCCCGTTACTCTGTCTCTGTGTGAATCTCAGCCACGTTTTCATCTCGACCTAAGTTCATACTTTCTGTTTGGTTTTCAGGTGTTTGTCAGCCTGGCCCGACACCAGAGCGAGTGTGTGCCAGAGAAGGGAGAAGCCGAAACGGAGCTGACGTATGTATGACGTCACCCGCCGGTCTCAGGTGTGACGTCACCTGCTGACCTATGTATGACGTCACCCGTCGTATGATCAGGTGTGACGTCACCTGCTGACCTACGTATGACCTCAAATATTGGCCAAATGTGACGTAATCTCTGCAGAGGACTGTATCTGGGATCTTCTGCCGCTGACCTGAGATCTTACTGACCAACCAACTGAGGAGAAAACAGAACGATATACCTACTGATCTGGTTCGCGCCTATCAGCAGCTACGGCTGCTTACTGACTGAGGCTGGCGTGATCGTGTTTCAAGAGAAAACTGCCGTGAAGTTACATCCCCTTTCTTTCAACGGAAGCCAGAACGGAGGGCCATGACTGGACCTCCGTTTAGTTCGCAGGTCCAGTTCAGCACTGTATACGATCTCCAGTTTAGGTTTGCCAGTTGCCAGTTCGGCTGTGGTAGGTCCGTTTGAATTCCAGTAGCAGTAGCGGTTCTTAGATGGATCGTCCGCCACTGACCAAGCGTGAGAAGATTCCGAAAAGTAATCGAACAGCCCACCTAGCCGTGTACCCACTCATTTACCATCATTTGCGTATGCAAACACACATTGCTGTGCTCGATTCACTGGCGATTGATGGATAGCTCAAGGGATAGCTTACCTACTTGTGTTATCCTACGGTTTAAATGTAAAATTCAAGGGGTCTGTGGGTGATCTGTGGGTGCACTACAGAGGGGTGTGATGCTGGTGTGTTTATCTTTAGTGTTTTGCGGTTTATGTCGCCGATTGTTTTCTATGTTATTTGCTATCCAATGCAGCCATCTTTCCACGTGTTTGTGTGTTTTTTTTTAGGTGTTGGTGTCAGGTGTAGTGTATTCCGATCAATGTTGTAACATTCCCTCAAGCAGTTGGATGACAGTGTTTGGTAGTTATATTTCTGACACCACGTATGCAGTTGTCCTTCAATCAGTGTTCTATTGCATGCCGTTGTTCGGTGTACCAGTGTCTTTGAAGCATCGATAGCTGTCGGTGTCAGTGTCAAACCGATTTCAGCAGTACATACCTTCCCAATAGTCTCAGGAAATAGTCTCTTTTGTAGCAGCGTAGTGATGGTAGGGTTAGTCATGGTGATCATGTACGATATTCCAGATCAGTGATTGTACCAACGTATCCTAGTTGCTGTATAGTCGACCATTGGTGTAAACTCGCTGTGAAGACGGTCGCGTTAGCTAAATTTGTGGCACCGTACGTACCAACCCAATGCAGTGGTCAAGTTGGGAGTAGAACAGTAAGTCGCGGCCTCCTCCGGAAATGTTTCGGTTGCGACCTAAGATCACAATGACAGAGAGCCAGGAGATCCTCGCCAAAGAGCCAAGAGAACTACAAAAGTCACCAAAGAGCTGCGCTACGCTGTGGGGTTAGTTATGATTTGTACCGGGGTTCCAGATAGGCCATGTTTGTAGTGTGTTCAGTGGGAGGTGTTTTTGTGATATTTATCAGCACATACCTCATTACCGCGTCGATGTGCAAACCCTGTGATGTGTGTGCCACTTTGCGAATATATTTGTGTCCTGCACAGCTTTGGGTGTTTCTGTGAAAAGCGATGAAGTCCTAGCGCATTGGTGAGAGCTTGATGGACCACGTATATACGCATCGGGCGATACTGATCTCAGGCAGCTTTTGCCAAGTTGTCAGGGAACTCAGATTTGTTTTTCAATAGAAAAACACAATTCTAACGATAGTGTTTTAACTATTGACAACAAACCTTCGGTTATGAGCTCTAAACCTCTACTTCACATATCCGGACAACTATAGGAATTACCCGATCGGACCGTGCCGAAGTCGGGCCAGATCGGGCTTGAACAAATTGCTGGCTCTACTTAGCTACATATCAAGTCGTTCATTGGAAATATTCGGATAAAAGTTGAAAAATAAAAATATCCTAGGTCTGCTGTTTCATTTCAATGCATGCCATTCCAATGCAAATTAATGCGACCGTCCCAGTCGAAACTAGCCGGCTGGTAAACCCCAGTTCTCAAGATGGCGCGGCCCTCACCCTCCCCTCCCAGTTATCCCATGCTGACCGTCCGCTCCGCCGCCGCCGCCGCCTCCTCCTCCCTAGCTAGCCCATGCCATCGTCCCCCCCCTCCCCCGTCTCCCTCAACTATCCCAAACTCCACGGCCGTCCGCGACTGCCTCTCCCTCCCCAACTATCCCATACCCACCGTGCGCGCCACGAAACCCTCCCCTCCCCAGCCTCCCTTCCCAGCGCGGTCACCTGTGCCCGATTACCGAGTCCCACCTGGCGCCGCGTGCCGTATTATCGAGTCACTCCGAGCGCCGGCGGCGTGGAGCCTCCAACCGTAACGGTGCGACCGGCCCCGGCCGGCCCGGTCTGCGCGGCGCGTCCGGCGAGCGACCTGTTTGTCAGTCGCTGAGGCCGGGCAGGGATAGAGCGGAGTGGTTCTGCGGCCAGTCTGTCGGCGCGTGGGAGTGAGCTGAACTGCTGGACTGTGAACTGAGAGCTGGAGCCGAGAGCTTTTCTATCGAGTTACAGCGGTGTGATAGCGGCCGACTGTAGGTGCTGAGTAAATTGAATCGACAACGCCCGCACCCCAGCCGCCGCCATGGGATCCGGCTCCAAGCAGGCGCTGGACTATTCGTCCGACTCGGCCGACAAGTATTCGGCGCGCTACCTGCGCAACAGCAAGGCGATCGGCGTGCTGTGGGCCGTGTTCACCGTGTGCTACGGCATCCTGAGCGTGGTGGTACTGGTGCAGCCGCAGTGGGTGGGAGACACGGCTGACTCGCCCGGCTCCGGGTACTTCGGCCTCTGGCGGCACTGCGTCTACTCCAGCGCACTGCAGGTGAGTACTGCTTCGGCATCTGGCGGCACTTCAGGTAGGTGCTACTTCGGCCTCTGGCGGCACTGCGTCTACTCCAGCGCGCTGCAGTTAGGTTACACTGTCTTCTCCAGCGCACTGCGTCTACTCCAGCGCACTACAGGTAGGTACGGTGGAGGCGACGATTGGTGGGTCTATAGGTGTCTATAGGTGTCTATTACTATACTCACTGTGTCTATAGGTATAGGTGGTTTTAAAAACGCAACTTGAGTCAATGCTCAATATTTTCTTTACGTATGCTCATGATGTATCAGCTATGATGCGATGTTCAAACGTGCTGGAAGGCAGAGTAGGTACCTGCTTCACGTATATGTAGCACAAATAAAATATGGCCGCCCTTGTGCAACCCACCGGCCTGCCAATTGGTTTCTATGCGTGTTGTCGGAGCGGTGAATTCTTCCGTTCGCTGCATTTTCACAGTCAATAATGGTTTTCCGGTGGCTTGTGACCCGCAGTCACGCACGTTTGTGTGCGGATGTGCCAGCAGTGCTCATCCGCTTCCAACCTTGCCAAAAGGACGGAACCAATGGATTAGGGTGACACTTATTTGTAGGGGGAAATCCAAAAATGAAAATTTCAACGCGCGAAAGCCTGCACATGGTGTGAAACCACGAGAAAACACCTCCTGTGAAGTTTCAGGTCAATCGGACATATTTAAGAGGTGCCCCAAAGCCATTATGGCGCCTGATGCCCTCTTCTGCTTCCTCCCCCCGCCCCCCCCCCAACACGTTGCATAGCTCGAGCCTCGGCGGTGACCCCGCAGATTACAGCTGCGCTCGATCGAACAAGAACATCTGATCGGAGTGCTGTCCACATCCTCCACGCTGCTGCTGAGGCGTACAACCCAATCCCCCAGAACCTTGTAGTCAACCGGGAGTCGATCCGACGACACCGGAGGCGCGTCAGGGAGGATATGGCGAAGGAGATCCGGAAGACGTTTGCTCCGGGCGTACCCGTCGTCGTCGTCCATTGGGACGGAAAGATCGTCGCCGATATCACCAACACAAAGGCATCTGAGCGCCTTCCCATCCTCGTTTCTGGGGATGGCGTTAACAAGCTCATGGGAGTCCCACGCTTGCCCAGCAGGAAGGGTGACGATGTTGCCACCGCGGTTGTCAGCTGCCTTGAGGATTGGGGCGTCGCCGAACGCGTTTTGTGGGAATGCCTTTAGACACTACCGCTTCCAACACCGGCGTGCGCGGCGGAGCTTGCACTTACCTCCAACAGCGACTCGGGCGGAATCTCCTCCACCTGACTTGCCGGCACCATATTCTTGAGATCGTGGCCAACAAATCGTTCGGCGCCTGTCTCGCACCGTCGTCTGGGCCCGATATCCAACTATTTAAACACTTCAAGCCGAATGGGAATCCATCGACCAGGCGATGTTCGAGCCAATCGAGCCGATCCCGTCCACCAGTGACGAAGTCCGTATGTTCTGCAAGGAGAAACTTCAAAGTACGCAGCCTGGGGATGAACATCGAGAACTCCTCAACTTGACGACCGTTGTCTTAGGTGGCGTTCCCCCTGGAAGAATCAGGATGTCCAAGCCCGGAGCCTACCACCGCGCTCGCTGGATGGGCAAACTGATATACGCATTGAAGATCTTCTTATTCCGCGGACAGTTCAAGCTCACCAAGGCGGTGGAGAAGAACTTGGCCCGCTTCGTCCTCTTCTTCGCGACGCTGTATGTACCGGCGTGGTACGAAGCCCCGCTGGCAGCCCGTGCTCCGGCCCAGGACCTAGCTTTCTATACCGCTCACTCTTATCCTACGAGGACGAGGAAATCGCAAGGGAAGCATCGAAGGCATTTGGGCGACATCTCTGGTACATCTCCGAGGAGCTGGTGTCGCTCGCTCTGTTCGACTTGAGGACCACGCTGGATGAGAAGAGGCTGATCGTGGCTGCCTTTGGCCGCGACGGCGCAGAAGATCCGTCCAAGCGGATTTCACTGGAGCCTGACCTGACTGTACTGACGAGGAAGACGCTGCCGGACTTTGCTTCGTCAAGCTCCAAGTTTCTCGTGGACGCCCTTGGCCCGTCGGACTTCCTTGAGGTGAACCCGGCCGAGTGGCCGGAACGCCAGGGCTACCAGCTCGCCCGCCGCCGAGCCGAGTCCCTCAAGGTTGTCAACGATTTTGCCGAACGGGGCGGGGCTCTGATTCAGAGCTACAGTGCCATCCTCACGAAGGATGAGGAACAAAGACAGTCCCTTCTCCAGGTCGTCGAGGAACATCGACGTCGTTTCCCCGACGTTCGCAAGTCGACACTAGATGAGTAACTGTGATTGGGATTTTGGTTCCTATGAGACCCCCCAGTGAGGGTCGAATGTACGCAGGTCAGCATGGTGTGCTTTTTTGTGTGCCAGGTGTGCCTTTTTTACTTTTTGTCGGGGAACATCGGCGCTTCCCAGAACTGCGCTATTCGACGTTAGCTGAGCAGCAATGAGTGGGATTTAGGCTCCCATGAAACCCCCAGTCAGAGGCTACTATACATGACGCCGCTCAGGGTGGTGTGCCTTCATGACAGCGCGGGCCAGGTGTATCTTTTTAACAAATTGCTATCGGTTGTTGGATGGGTGGGAATTTTTTATCGACGTTTTACACCCCCAACGATCCGTTTAAAGCCAAATTGCATGCGTACTTTATCAAAAATTGAATTAAAATTCGCTATTTGTTTTTTGTGTATGTTTCCAATAAATTAGCTTTGGGGCACCTCTTAAATATGTTCGATCGATGTGAAAATTTACAGGAGGTATTTTCGCATGGTTTCACACCATATCCAGGCCTTCGCTCCTGAAAAATCAAAATTTCAAAAATAAGTGTCACCCTACAATGGATGCATGCCGGCTGATTTGGAACGCGAAAGGCCGCAGCGAGCCGTGAAAGCCGCCCGAACAACATTGCTGCCGATCGGGAAGCGGGTCACTGCCGGCCGGTTCTGGGGAGGGGTCGGGTAGGTGGGGAGGGGAGGGGAGGGGTGGAGCGCTGGCTGCTGCAGCACTGACGTCCAAGGCCAGTGTTGTGCCGCGCGAACCGGGAGGCTGCAAAGTTGCCCCGTCCCGTGGCCGTGAGAGGCGGTTTATCGTGATCATCGGACGGGGCTGCACCCGAGGTCATCTAAAGATTGAGCTCACGACTGTGCAGGCGACGAAAAATCGCGTAAACACAATCTATTGGAGTAAACACAACTTTTAAACCTACAAGAATGCACCAATTCTTGCTTCGTGATGACCTATCCCGAAAGTCTGAACCTTTCCCGGCCGGTGGCCGTGGGGATCGTAGTTTTGGTGCCATACCCTTTCCTAATGGCTCGGAACGTGTTACTGAGAAAAACGTTAGCTTTTGGCATGCTTTTTATGCTTTGGTATAAAAAGATGAAATGGCGCCTGAGCATGAAGAACACGATAATGCAAAAATCGCGGCTCTACGACCATTTTAGGCGAAACTATTTGCTAAAAGCCGAACATGTAGGTACCTTGATTCACTTGACCTGATCTCAGAAGTCACCGGTCAGCCTGAGACCTTAACCCGCGACCTGGTGGGGGGGGGGGCTATTTTTTGCCCCCCCTCCAGACTTTTCGATATATCTCCAGAACCGCTGCGCCGATCGTCACCAAACTTTCAGTACCCTCCCGGACATCAATTTTACACATTGTGACCAAAAATTTTTCCAAAAGCTATGATAGGTTGGCCGGAAATGACGTCAGAGTGACGTCATGTTCTGCCGTTTTCGACCCAAAAAAGGGTTTCGCGGGAAGAGCTGTCAGGCCTATAGCTTTGCAAATACCGAAAAATGTTTAGGACATAAAAGCTGTAGAATTGACAGGGCTACAAAACTGCTATCTCGGATTTTTGAATTTTTTTGATTTTGACCCCCAAAAATCAAAAAATAGATTTTTGGGATAAAATAGTCAAAAAATCCAAAAAGTTTTTTGAATTTCGCAAAAACCGAAATATATGTGATAGTCCTTACCGCCTTCCATCGACATACCAAATTTTAGATTGATACCTCTTTTTTTGGCGAAGTTATAGCGAAAAAACTGTTCAAAATTGATGACGTCAAATTTTCAAACTCAATTTTTAGCAATTCTAGACCTCGTAGTGCAAAACAAAGACCACCATTAGACTCCCCGTGACGAGCTGCATCGAATCGATACCCATTTTATGCAAAAATATCAACTTTGAAATTTGACCTTTTTTGACCTGACCTTGACCTGACCTCAGGGGTGTAGGATCGCAAAATAGGTTGGGGGGGCTGAACCCCGGACGCCGCGCCGGTGGGGCGGCGACGAAAGGTGCTGAGCGGGGGGGGGGAGAAAAAAACCAGCAGTGGAAAAGGTGTTGAACGAGGGGGGAGGGAGCGTGGACCATGGTGGTGAAAAGCGGGTCTATGACTTGAGTGATGTGACTTATTCTCTGCCCCTGGATCCAAGTTCAGGCTTATAAAATAAGGCGTAGGTATTTATATTCCGGCTCAACGTTTTGCAACTGCACATTTATTCAGTGTATGTTCCCGCTCTTTTCAAATGCAAAGTGATGCCACTAAAACGGTATATGTATGCTCTTCTTATACTTAAGGCTGATGAGAGATTCAATTTCTTGATTGATTCAGTATTTATATTCCTATCCCCTATTTTGGCAAACTGTTTTAGGGGTTCCTTGGAGGTACCCCTGCAATTTCCTAAAATCTAGGTAGGTACTCATTTTTCACCAATCACCCACTTCATTTCGGAAGGGTCAAGTTTTTGTGTAAAGATTGTAGACTGTTTAATGGCTCCCTTTTGGCTGTTTCAGGGACCTCCTCGACTACTTCTAGGGCCACGATAGCGGTATCGACAAAGTAGGCGGATCGTGATCGGTAAAACAAGACAGTCACAGAACAATTTCTGTTGTAGTATTTCGCAAAACCCCCGCATTCTGCATATCATTGGAAGCATAATTTTGTTTTTAAAGTTGTAGGTCGTGTAGCCACACGAATACTCCCAAAATGCACGAAACAATTGCAGGCACGTACCTAGGATTTGGCCAAGCGGGGGGGGCGGAGGATCCGGGGGGCTTCCTCTCTACAGGGCGCCTCCTCTCTACAGAGGGCAAGGGAGGATCTAGGCGAACGTTTTTGTGGGGGGGGGGGGGTTACAGGTCGGCCGACATGACGGGTCTGATGGATGAATTCTGACGACCGGGGGAGGGGAGCGAGTATGTCGAGATCAAAAGGCATTTCGTCTTCGTCGTTTCTATACGATGAAGCTTTATCGTTATAAGTCACTCGGCTCAGTAGTTTTAGTTAAATCCACCTATGCAAGTGCGTCGCCACGGATTTCTTACTGGGGGGAGGGGGGGGGGGCGTATCGACCGACTTAAAAACATAGAAGTTGATATTGTTACCGCACTTTTAGCCTAATGCATTAGTAGCATACAGTAGCGACCTCTCTTATTGACCTGTTAACGAACCGGCGGCGCGAAGCGCTGCGAAAATTTGCAAAAAAAAACGTTTTTTTTTAGAATGATGTTCCACTTTTCACAGGCAAATATTTGCCTGGAGTGGTAGGCTGTGCCGCATCACACGGGCTGAGTTCACAAATTATAACTTTGTCCTAATGCTCACAGTCGACAGGCGCATAATTGCGTGATAAACGGCACAACTAGCGCTCCAGTCAACTGATAGCTTCTGAGGAGTATATTGTATTGTATATTGTATTAGCGAAGCATTCCAATGATGGATTAGTGTCAGCTTCTAGTCAATGACAATAGTAAAAACATATAAAACACAAGCACACACACGCATACACATTGTACTAAAATACCAAAACGCTAGTCACATGTCGAGTTTAAAAGTCGTAAAAACTCTGCTCTAGTTCGAGAGCCGGTGGTGGCAGGCGGCAGGCGATTCCAGGACGAGGCCGCTCGGTACGACAAGGCCCGGCGCGACATAGACAGCCGGTAAGCCGGCAGCTCCAGCACACCGGCACACGTTGCCCGCGTTGAGCGCTGCGATACAGCGGCTCGCCGAGTGAATAGGGAGCGGATCGCCTCCGGAGCGCAAGGGTCACTCAGCGCCCTGAACACAGTGGAGCAGTCACGGTGGACGACAAGATCAGCAATGTCATGCCAGCCGAGGGCTCTCAACACCGGTGAAATATGTTCAGAAACCCGCGCTCCGGAGACGACCCTAGCACCAAAATTCAGGATCTTCTGCACCTTATGTAAATGACAGCGAGCGGCCCCGCCCCAGACGGAGAGGCAGTAAAGGATGTGGGGGAAACATGGCACTGGATAAGGAGCTTACGGGTCTCGGGGGTAAGATGATGGCGAATTTTATACAAACATAGAAGGATGGAATTGCACTTTTTGACAACATTTGAAATGTGCTTTTCCCAGGATAGGGTTGAGTCGACCGTCACTCCCAGCATCTTCACAAAAGGGGATGGTTGTAGTGTGTGACCGGATATGGTAAGGGAAAAGGATGAGGTTTTCTTGAGGTTCTGGCCAGTACCCACAAGAAGCAGGGTGGTCTTACTAGGATTCATTTTCAAGGAATTGGATGTGTAATAGGACTGGACAGCGAGCAAGGTGTCTTCCTGTTGTTTTTTAAGGACAGGTAAGTCAGTGGGAAGAGCGGAATCGAGGAGTTGGGTATCGTCTGCATAGGAAATGAGCCGTCCATGAGGAAGGTAGGAAGGTAGGTCATTTGTGAAGATGCTGAAGAGGATTGGGCCGACCAGGGAGCCCTGCGGAACGCCATGGGACATAGGAAGGGATAGGGAGCCGCCTCTCACCACCTGCCGCCGGCCACCGAGGTAACTCGCGAACCACCCGGGGTCAACACCGTACCAGCTCAACTTGGACAATAAAATACCATGGTCAACACTATCAAAGGCGCGACTGAGGTCCACCGACGTGATGGCAACAATGTGACCCTTGTCGACGCGGCGCGTCACCCACTCGACAGCGTCGGTGAGAGCATCCTCCGTTGAGTGATATCGGCGGTACGCATACTGAGATGGTGATAAAATAGAGGACGTATCAAGATAAGAAGCGAGCTGATTGCAAACCACCTTTTCACATACTTTCGATAACACTGGTAAAATTGATATAGGTCTAAAATTAACAGCGCTGTCACGGGAACCAAACTTATGAAGCGGCACGACAGAAGCAAGCTTCCAAGATGAGGGAAACGTACGTAAAGAAAATGAGGCATTGACTAGATGGAGAATGTGGGGTCCAATCACAGGAAAACACTGGCGAATACCAAACAGTGGTACACCGTCATGTCCCACCGCACGGGAGGACGACAACTGCCGCAGGGCCATAGACAACTCCGGGAGTGTCGCCGGCCGCAGACACATGCTGGCCGTGGTGACACAGGGCGGCCTCGGCGGGAGTGGCGGGGGGTTGCCGGCTGCCAGTTCAGCGGCAATACGCGGACCGACTGTCGCGAAGTGCCGGTTGAACTCATCCGCCCGGGCCTGCGATAGGCCCTCGCGGGAGTTACCACCCCCGCCCCTCCCCGGACGCAAGGCGAACTCGCGCACGTTTCGCCAGAAACCACGGCGGTCCGACAGCATACCGTCACACAGAAAAGCACGCTTACATTCCGCCAGGCACGATTTCACTCGGTTTCTGAGTCGCCGGTAGCTGTTTCTGTCGCTGTCAGCGCCGGAGTGCCGCCACACTCGGTAGGCCTCGTCTCTCTCCTGTAGCAGGCGCTGCAGCTCCGGGCTGTCGTCGAGCCACGGACAGCGCGGACGGCGAGGGGTCACTTTTCTCAGCGGGCAGTGACTGTCTATCACGCCCCACCAAAGACGCATAAACTCACCGACCTTATTGTCCAGGTCAGCGGCACTGTATACCGCGCTCCAGTCCGCCCGCAGAAAATCAAGGCACACGGCGTCCCAGTTCACCTTACGCCAGGAGCGCGCGGTAAACGGGGCGGGCCGGCGGCTCCCCCGACGGAACGGCACACGCACAGTCACAGTGAGGTGGTCGGCCACGGCGTCAGCCGGCGGCAAGACGTCAGCGTCCAGATCGGGCACGTTAGTGATGACGTGGTCTATGAGACTCTCGGACGGCTCCAGGTGAGTAGGGACTCGCACCAGCTGAAACAGACCCAGCTCGTGCAGCGCCGCACCGTACTGGCGCACACCTGGGCCGTCCGGACGCAGTAGATTGATGTTGGTGTCTCCCAAGCAGAAAGTGGGTCTCCCGTATCCCAGGGCCGCTCTCAGCTGATCGTGTAAATCGCCGATCGCGCTGGCCACCGGCACCGACGGGGCTCGGTACACCGCGCCGACCGTGACAAACCTAACCTAACCTAACCTAACCTAACCTAACCTAACCTAACCTAACCTAAGAGTGGAACATCATTCTGTAGTCGACTATACACTTAGGGAATTTTGATTCAATTTGACACGGTTGGTGTTATTACAGTCACGACCTTTCTTATTGATTGGTGTATGAATCGGAGGCGCGGAGCGCCGAGAAAATTTGCAAAAGCATTTGTCAAAACACTGCTCCAAATCACAAATTTTACAACTCTTTTAGTATGGTAGTACAAGCCGGAGTTCCTTCACACTCCATAGTACACATATGAATTCCGATTCAATTTGACACGGTTGGTTGGTGTAATTACAGTCACGATCTCGTATTGACCTGGACGTACACAAATTTGCAAAAAAAATCAAAACACAGAGGGGCCTCCTCTCTAGAGAGGACCACCTCTCTACTGTGGGCCTCCTCTTTTCACAGGGCCTATCAACTATAGAAGGCCTCCTCTCTACAGAGGACTTCCTTTCTACTGAGGGTCTATCTCTTTCAGAGGGCACCCTTTCTTCAGAGGACCTCCTCTCTACAGAGGACCTCATCTCTGCAAAGGGCCTCCGGCCTCCTCTCTGCAAAGGGCCTCCGGCCTCCTCTCTACTGAGGGAGTCCTCTATACAGACGCCATCCTCTCTTCAGAGGGCCTCCTCTCTAAGCGGGCCTCCTCTCTTCAGAGGGCCTTCTGCTTTCAGGCGGTCTCCTTTCTACAGAGGGCCTCCTCTCTACACAGGGCCTTCTTTCTACAAATGGGCTCTTCTCTACAGAGGGCCTCCTTTCTACAGAGGGCCTCCTCTCTAAAGGGGCCTCCTCTCTACTGAGGAGTCAGAGGGGCCCTAGCGGTCAGACACAGACACTAGCAGTTATTCACAGGAGGCTCCAGGAAGTAAGAAGGACCCTAGCTGTCAGGCTGGGCAGAGGCCCTGAATATCCTGACGTGATTTTTGGGATTCCCTTGAATTTCTTTCGCCTCCGACGTGATTTTGGCCCCGTGGCCTTCGGCCCACGGGGGCCTCCTGAAAACCCCGAGAGGGGGGGGGGGGCACCCCGTCCATCTTGGGTACGTCCCTGAACAATTGTCCTCATCGTTCGTCCTACCGTCCGAGTTCCACCCACATGGCCTTGCACCCATCCCTAAACAAACGAAACGAAGCTGTTAAGTGTCGCGCCTTTGTTTTGTTGTGTTTTTCTGCTTTCTGCGCCGCTTTAGCGTGCGTTTGGTATCCGGAAAATATCGTTTGGATATTCTCGGCCGGAAAATTATTGGTGGGTGCCTACTGCCTATCTTCAACATGTCTCATTATCGCGATACCGAACGTAATCCCCGATAATTATCGCTGATGCCGGATAATTTTCCCTGATTATCCGGATGTCGAAGGCACGCATAGTAACATCCAAAGGTTTTGTGCTGTATCGTCAGCTGATTATGCCTGCGATGGCGTCAAATTCCGTAAAAAGGATTTGGCCTTCTTCTGAAGGCGAGACATAAGAGATATCTTAGAAAAAAAGATGAAAAAAACATTTAAAAGTTAGTGAATGTGCAAATTTCTTTCACCAAATCCTTTTAAGATAATGCCAGTTTATTTGTATTCATTATGACGTTATCCAGGGTAACTTTTAAAGGGGGAAAGGGGGAATTTCCCTTCTTCGAAAATTCCGCTCCCCCTTTCAAATTGTGCGTGAACGGCTAGGGAGGGAAGGGGGAACTTCCCCCTTTCAAATTTATTTTTGAGCCTATTTTCATTCAATTCGCTACTCAGATTCTATAGAATCTATTGACCAAATATATAATCATCGTTGAGCAGACTCTAGTCATCAATCAACGTTGCTGGCGCTTAGATAATTTTCAATTTGAGGTTCCATCCAACCATTTTACGTTCAGTGCAGGGGGAACTCCAGATTTGACCCGATACCGATGGATGGTCGGTGGGACGGTGGGACCGTCTCTTGGCTTGTCTCTTCCGTCTTTTCGCAATCACTGACATATCGCTACAGGCGTAGAAACCGGCGGGGGACGGGGGTCATGACCTTTTCGAACCAAGGGTCTTCCTTCGAACCAGGGTTCTTCAATCGGTCTTGGCCTAGCAAAAATAGTCACGTGCTAACCTCTTTCTATTTAGAAAGGCGCTACTTGATGTTTGGCCAGGGTAATAGGTTGATACTACTGATTGACATTTGCAAGGGCACAGTCAAGTTGGGACCTCCCCCGCCCCTTACCGCCAAGGTAGGTACCGGGCTTCTCAAAAAAGTTAGACTGATTTCTTTTTCGAATAGAAGACCCCTAACAACATTTAAGCAAAATCAATGCACGTTGAAAAACGGGGAATTGTTCGTAGATTTATATGACACCATGGTTTGAGCTTAAAAAATGAAGCCGTGGTCTTAGGAAGTAAAAGCAAAACTCGTGAAATTATGCTTTCCCAGACTATGAGTCGGTCGGTTCGACACCACGGAAGATCCTCAAACACTTTAGGGCAAAGAGAGCAACATCTTGAAACAAAATTTTCCACATTGTTGACAAGTTTCTGGCTCGAGGAAGTGTTAACAATAGGTTCACGCAATTCAAGGAACACAGCGGCGGCCATAAACCCAATCAAAGGCTCACGGCGAACACCACTCGTGTGAGAGATGCGCTACTCAGACTGTCAATGGTCAGCGATATCGGTGGCTCTGGCGACGTTTTGGAGGGTTCTGCAATATCAGGATGAGCTGAGATCCGGAAACGCTTAAGATCCAATGGTTCCAGCAAGACGGTGCCACGCCAATACCGCTAAAGAAAACCGGGAGGGGCTGTGGGAGCGCTTCGGGCAGCGCGTGATCCCGAGGTTCGACACACGCCCGTGGTCGGCGAATTCTCCGAACGTAACCCCACCGGACTTTTTCCTATAGGACCACCTCAAGTCCCAGGTGTACCGAAACCACCCAAAAAGTTCCGAAGATCATAAGGATGCAGTGGAGTCAGCGGTGTGCCGTCTGCAGCCTTCCGTGGGTCGTGCTGCAGCAGAGGTCGCGCTGCGCCGGGCTAAACTGTGCATCGAGCAAAAAGGGAATCATCTCTATTCTCGAACATGACCTAGGCGCGGCTCAGAAAGGCGACTGCCGAGGGTCCAAATCCCCTCAAACGAAATGTCCTTGATGAGGCTTTTAGGTGATACCCAATTATGTTTTTACGGAGCGAGCGAAGCGAGCGGAGTCTTTCCTTAGATTAACGGAAATTTCTGAGTATGAGCGGCCGGCCGGCCGCCGGCCGGCCGTGGGGACGCTCTTCAAAAGCTAATATCTTAGGAACGGGACATCCGATTGACAAGCGGTCTTCTTTACTGAATGTCACTTGGACGTAAAAGTTCTGTGGTGTGATGGCCACCATGCGTTCTTGCCAACCACCGCACGTGGCGCGTGGTAAAGTTGGACATTTTTTAAGAACCCCCAAAATTGCAACCTCAATAACGGCACAACGGTTGGGCCGATTGAATTGAAACTCGGTAGACAGTTAGGTCTCCATCAGATAATTCATCTGCATGTGTTAAGGTTGGGGTGCTGCTGCACGTGCGCACGTGCAGGGGTCGTTTCCAGATCTCGAGAACGGCTGGACCGATGGCGCTCAAATTTGGTACACGGTTAGGGACCAGTTAGTAGGGTGCCGTGCACAAGTCAGTTGGGACCCATTTTGCACGTGCGCACGTGCAGGGTGCCGCTTCCAGATCTCGAGAACGGCTGGGCCGATTGTGCTCAAATTTGGCACATCGCTAGAGACCGGTTAGTAGGGTGCCGTGCACAAGTCAGCTGGAGGTACCCCCTCGAAATTTCGCACGTGCAAGGCCCACCCTCTCGCTCGCTCCGTTAGTCGCCCCATAAGGCGTTATACTGGTGTTACACTGATACACCCTTCAATACGTTAGTTATAAAATCGTCAACTTTTTTAGAAGCCTGGTACCTACGTATATTTTTAGCTAATTTTTTTTTTTTGGCAACCTAACAATATACATAAAGTGGCCAGAATCCGGGGAGAGAGTAGGATTTGGGGGTAGGTAAGGTTCTGCAGGCGCCATCCTAACAAAAACCTAATGGCATTGGGCCCCCTTTCAGATGCCCCTGGATCCGCCCTTGCCCCGAACTTAATTCCCCTCTCGACTTTTCCTGTAAAAGTAACCCTGACGTTATCATTTTAAAGATTTGACATAATCATAAACATAATCAGCTGACGATATTTCACCGGCCTTGATTTCACCTCTATTTTACTATTTATAGTCTTGTTACAAAAACAGTGTGACAACGTTCGGGAGGTGAGATAACCGTTCTTGTAAAATACCGCAACGGCAACCGAAGTTGCTTGGTGACGCCTGCTGTACTGGTGTAATATGCTGACCAATTGATTATTTCAGGCTTGCTAAAACCACAGTTGATTTTTATGTGTACCCTCCTGGTTTTGTTTTGCTAGTATGTTCTTTCTAATGACTCGAAAGTCATTTTATAAATTAAATTTACTCCCTCCATTGTAGTGCACATTTTCAAAGCCCCCAGTTAGTTTTAAGGCAAAAATTGGGTAGTTAGTCGTAAAGCAGAGAGACGCTTTACCAAGACTCCAGAGATGCTTTCTAATCGGACCAAACCAAACCAAACCTAACCAAACCTGACCTAAACTCACCTACAACCTACAACCAAAAACATGCAACCTACAAACTAAAATCTACCACCTAAAACCTAAAACCCACACCCTACAGCCTAACCTACAGCGCATCTCCTTGGTTGCAAAAAGAAGTGTGACGCCTGCTTTACTACTACCCAAAATTGTAACTTTGCCAAGTTGAGCTTTCTTTAATTTGTCCATATTTTATAATGTTGGGGGGGCTGCCTGGCAAGTTGGGGGGGCTGACCAGCAGGTTGGGGGGGCTGAAGCCCCCCCAACTGTATAGGATCCTACGCCCCTGCCTGACCTCCACCAGAAAGTGACCTAAACCGTACCTGATGGTCTTATAACCAACACCATTGGGTTGGAAATGAAAAACTGGCCATAAAACATGCATCGCACAACCTTAGTAAAGTTGGGTTAATGTGGTGGCCCTTGGTGACCTTTGGTGACCTGACCTGTGACCTGACCTGGTATGACCAGTGACCTCTAATAGCAACATATGTACTAGACAACTGACGTCTTATCGCTGATTTTCGACAAAATGCGTTTTACTCGGTGTTGTAGCGCTTTCCCTAGAAGCCCCGTGAACGGTGAAACATTTTATCTTTGACCTGACCTGTGACGTCATCGGTGACCCCGAGGTCAATGAAATTTGGTTTCCCTCGACAAATTTGACAGGGCTATCGAACGCCGTTTGAATTTTGCGGATCCGTCCAGTAGTTTCGGAGATACGAGGGGGGGCAAAAAATAGCCCCCCCCCCACCAGGTCGCGTTATAAACAGACCCCACCAGGGCGCGGGTTAATATTGGGTACCAGTCGCTGTGTCTCGTAACGGCACACACGCTCATTTTTACACGAGCCTCTCAGCTAATTAAGGGTGAGGGAGGGGGGGTCGCACCCCGCTCCCTTTAAATTATTCATGTTTCGTTTTTTTTTTCCTCTCGCCGTTTCGCCCCTGATGGAGCTAGAGCGTCGCGGAAAAAAAACGAGCGTGGCGCCGTTATGGGACGCAGCGACTGGATTTTAGGGTCTCAGGTCAACTGGTGACGTTTGAGGTCAGGTCAAGTGGCCCAGGGCATCGGTTCGGTTTTTGATAAATAACTTCTCAAAAAAGCGGTCCCAGCGCCACGATTTTGGCACCACGCCTTGCTCAGGCGCGTGGAATGATGTTCGGGTGAGGTCCTCAACTTGAGGTGTTGATCTCGGTTCAAAGTCAGGTCAGAACCACCCAGGTCACGAAGTTGGTCCGAAAAGGTTATATTGCATATCATTCGATTCGGCAGGTCTCCTGAAGTCCTGAGTCCATTGGTGTCTTTCGCTACTCGTTAGCTCAATTTGATAGGGAGTTATTGACCAAAAGCTCTTATGACCCTAGTGACGTCATAAATGACGTCACGCAAGTTCAACAATGCAAAAGTGAAGCATCGGACCTTGCAAGGATATCATGGTAACAAGGATAACAAAATCACGATTCCATGTGCTTGAGATAGTTTGAAATCGTTCCCGGCGCCAAAATCGCAGTTTTAATTTTCCCCCATTGACTTATAATGGAGGTCGCGTGGCTGACCTGACCTCACGTGACCTTTAAAAAAATTGAGATAGAAAAGTTGTGAGACCTCTGGATGCGTCCTCCACGTTTTATCTCCCTGTGAAAGTTCCTCTCTGGCACTGAGGACGTTGCGAAGTTGTGACATATGAGGACCGTGCTTATGACTTCTAGGTCACTGACCTCTAACGTCATACCTGAACCTCTGCACGGTCCTCAGATGTCGCAACTTAGCAACGCCCTCAGTGCCAGAGCAGTGAGCAGCTTTCACAGGGAGATGAAACTTACGGAGCTTATATCCTCCCGAGGTCTTACAAGTTACAACTTTTATATGTCAGATTTTTCCTAAAGTTCACATGAGGTCAGGTCGGTCACGTGACCTCACCGTTATGTCATTGGGGAAGTTTAGTTTATTGAAAAAAAACATCCACGGGCATTGCCAGTGGTCATTCAAAATCCTTGCAGGCGTAGGGGGGGCATTTTTTACCCCCCCCCTTAGTTTTTTCGATATATCTCCAGAACCGCTGCGCCGATCGTCACCAAACTTTCAGTACCCTCCCGTGAATAGCTCTTGCACATTGTGACCAATTTTTTCCAAAGGCTATGATAGGTTGGCCGCTAATGACGTCGGAGTGACGTCATTTCTGCCATTTTCGACCCAAAAAAGGTTTCGCGGGAAGAGCTGTCAGGCCTACAGCTTTAGAGATACAGAAAAATGTTGCGAACAAAAGAGGTGTAGAATTAACAGGGCTACAAAACTGCTATCTCGCTTAGATTTTGACCCCCAAAAATCGAGAAATATATTTTTTGAATATAATAGCCGAAAAATCCAAAAAGTTTTTTTTTTCGATTTCGAAGAAACGGAACATATGCGATAGTCCCTACCGCCTTCTATCCTCATACCAAATTTGAGATCGATACCTCTTTTTCTGGCCAGGTTATAGCGAAAAAAAACTGTTCAAAATTGATGGCGTTAAATTTTCAAAATCAATTTTTAGCAATTCTAGACCTCGTATAGCGCAAAACAAAAACCACCATTAGACTCCTCGTGACGAGCTGCATCGAATTACCCATTTTACGCAAAACTATCAACTTTGAAATTTGACCTTTTTTACCTGACCTTGACCTGACCTCCACCAGAAAGTAACCTAAACCGTACCTGATGGTCTTATAACCAACAACATTGAGTTGGAAATGAAAAATTGGCCATAAAACATGCATAGCACAACCTTAGTAAAGTTGGGTTCATGTGCTGACCCTTGGTGACCTGACATGTGACCTGACATGGTATTATCAGTGACCTCTTATAGCAACATATGTACTAGGCAACTGACGCCCTATCGCTGATTTTCGACAAAATGCGTTTACTCGGTGTTATAGCATATTCCCTAGAAGACCTGTGAACGGTGAAACATTTTATCTTTGACCTGACCTCAGACCTGTGACGTCATCGGTGACTTGAGGTCAATGAAATTTGGTTTCCTTCGACAAATTTGACAGGGCTATCGAACGCCGTTTGAATTTTACGGATCCGTCCAGTAGTTTCGGAGATACGGGGGGAGGAGGTAAAAAATGCCCCTCCCCACCGCACGGAAGGTGGTCGGGAGGCCCACTGCCTGCCGGGATATTTGACCCTCGCCGGACGAGGGGGGGGGGGGGGGTGCCGCCCACCGGCCATCGGGTTTTTCACGAAAGCTCCGAACACGCTGGCGATGGAGAGCTGAAACTAGGATACCTGACCTTTGATTAGAGATGGCAAAAGATGAAAATTTTGGGAACCAGACTCGAACCAGACCCGGCTGGACATTTCTGGAACCAGTCGGACCCGGTCTTAATTGGAATCGGAACCAGTTAGACCCGTTCCCCAAAAGTCAATTAATGCAAACTACTTGTAGGTATCATTAGTTGCATCATGTAAAACAGCCTATTTCCCACAGGGAATACTCATGAGATACTGTGTGCAAAGAAACATTCACTTCATATTTTGCGGTAATTACGAGCGAGCGAGCGCAGCGAGCGAAGTGAGTCTTTTCAATATAACGGAAAAATCTCAGTATGAGCGGCCCGGCCCGGCCCGGCCCGGCCCGGCCCGGCCCGGCCCGGCCCGGCCCGGCCCGGCCTGTAACGCTTTTGAGAGCCTTATATCTCAGCAACCGCTGGACCGATTGGCCTGCGGTCTTTTTTGTTGGGTAGCCCAATCCCTTCTACCCCGTAATGGACTACTTTTGATACATCTCAGTGACCGTCGTGGCACGTGCCACGTGAAAAGTCAAGGGTGTTCAAGCTGTTTTGCAAAAGTAGTGATTTTGAGAGGCTCATATCTCAGCAGCCGCTTGGGCGATTGACTTCCGGTAATTTTTGTAGGGTAGCAAGTCAACATCCCTTCTACCCAAAATAGGATACTCTCGAAGCATGTGGGTCACCCCCAGTGCACGTGCAAAATACAACAATAAGAGGTGCCAAATTTGTTCCCATTTCAGTAACTCGGTAATTACTGGGGCGATTTCGCTGAAACTTGGCATACAGGTAGGCACCCACCAGGCAATGCATTCCCATGTGTTGCGGTTAGGGTGCTACTGCACGTGCGCACGTGCAGGGGGCGTTTCCAGATCTCGAAAACGGCTGGGCCGATTGCGCTCAAATTTGGTACACGGTTGGGGATCAGTTAGTAGGGTGCCGTGCAAAAGTCAGTTTGGGCCCCGTTTGCACGTGCGCACGTGCAGAGTGCCGCTTCCAGATCTCAGGAACGGCTGGGCCGATTGCGTTCAAATTTGGCACACCGCTAGCGACCGGCTAGAGGAGTGCTTTGCGCAAGCCCGTTGGAAGTACCCTCTCGCCCTTCCGCACGTGGAGGGCAGGGCTCACTATCTCGCTCGCTCGTTCTTCGCCCAAAAGGCGTTTTACTGGTGTGTAGTGTGCAAGATGTATAGTTAATGGCAGGACCCGGTTGGACCCGTCAGAAAAGTTCCAGGAACCGGTCTGGACCCATATGGGTCCAGACTGGTTCTTTGGACCGGGTCCTCGGGTCCACATTTTGTCACCTCTACCTTTGATTCAAGCCGGATCTTCTAACAACAACCGAATTTTCGAGTCAGATTAAGTCACTGACTTCTAACGTCACACCTAAGTGAAACTCCGCACGGTCTTCAGATGTCGCAACTTCGCAACGCCCTCACTGCCAGAGGAGTTTTCATAGGGAGATGAAACTTACAGCTGACCTGGTATCTATTAGGAGTCTCACAGCATTTATTTCTCGGATTTTTCCTTAAGGTCATATGAGGTCAGGTCATTTTCGTGACCTCACCGTTATAAGTCAATGGTGAAAAATGAAAACTGCTTTTTTGGCGCCGGGAACGATCTCAAACTATCCCAACCACACGGAATCGTGATTTCATGCAATCCTTGCAAGTTTCGATGCTTCACTTTTGCATTGTTGACCTTGCGTGACGTCATTTATGAGATCACGGATGAGAGTTTTTCGTCATAAGAGCCATAAGAGTCATACGAGTTTTTTTCAATAGCTTCTGATCAAATTGAGCTAGCGAGTCGGGAAAGCCACCGATGGATTTGGGAAGACCTGCCGAATCGAATGATATGGACATGGCCTCATTCGACCAAGTTGGTGACCGCGGGAGGGGGCACTGACCTGACCGTGACCTGAGGTCAGTACCTAACATTGAACTCACCCAAATAAAAAAGTATACCATTCGACGCGCTTGAGCAAGGCAAACACGATGTTGTCAAAATCACGGCTCTGTGATCATTTTTTGCCAAGTTATTCGCCAAAAACCGAACCTGCACCTTGGGCCAGTTGACCTGACCTCAGAAGTCAGAGGTCACCGGTTGACCTGAGGCCTTAACCTTCCAGGCGGTGGGGGGGGGGGCAATTTTTTGCCCCCCCCCCCTTTAGTTTTTTCGATATATCTCGAGAACCGCTGCGCCGATCGTCACCAAACTTTCAGTACCCTCCCGGGAGCAGCTAGCGCACATGGTGACCAAAAATTTTTCCAATGGCTATGATAGGTTGGCCGCTAATGACGTCAGAGTGACGTCATTTTTGCCATTTTCGACTCAAAAAAAGGTTTCGCGGGAAGAGCTGTCAGGCCTACAGCTTTAGAGATACATAAAAATGTCTCAAACATAAAAGGTGTGGAATCAAGAGGGCTACAAAACTGCTATTTCGGTTTTTCGTTTTTTTTTATTTTGACCCCCAAAAATAAAAATAGATTTTTCGAATATAATAGCCGAAAAATCCAAAAAGTTTTTTGAATTTCGAAAAAACCGGAATATATGTGATAGTCCCTACCGCCTTCTATCTACATACCAAATTTGAGATCGATACCTCTTTTTTTGGCCAAGTTATAGCGAAAAAAACTGTTCAAAATTGATGACGTCAAATTTTCAAACTCAATTCTTAGCAATTCTAGACCTCGTAGCGCAAAACAAAGACCACCATTAGACTCCCCGTGACGAGCAGCATCGAATCGATACCCATTTTATGCAAAAATATCAACTTTGAAATTTGACCTTTTTTGACCTGACCTTGACCTGACCTCCACCAGAAAGTGACCTAAACCGTACCTGATGGTCTTATAACCAACACCATTGGGTTGGAAATGAAAAACTGGCCATAAAATATGCATCGCACAACCTTAGTAAAGTTGGGTTCATGTGGTGACCCTTGGTGACCTTTGGTGACCTGACCTGTGACCTGACCTGGTATGACCAGTGACCTCTAATAGCAACATATGTACTAGACAACTGACGTCTTATCGCTGATTTTCGACAAAATGCGTTTTACTCGGTGTTATAGCGCTTTCCCTAGAAGCCCCGTGAACGGTGAAACATTTTGTCTTTGACCTGACCTGTGACGTCATCGGTGACCCCGAGGTCAATGAAATTTGGTTTCCCTCGACAAATTTGACAGGGCTATCGAACGCCGTTTGAATTTTCCGGATCCGTCCAGTAGTTTCGGAGATACGGGGGGGGGGGCAAAAAAATGCCCCCCCCCTCCGCGCGGAAGGTGGCTGGTAGGCCCACCGCCTGTCGGGTTAAAATCGGGTTTCAATCGCTGCGTCTCGTAACGGCGCACACGTTCGTTTTTCCGCGACGCTCTAAGGGGCAGAACGGCGAGGTGGGGTCGTAGCCCCCCCCCTTCCCTCGGTCGGCGCGTTTGTAGAAAACCAATAAGTCCGGCCTTGGGGCCAATAAGGGTCAGAAACACTTGTTTGGTGAGAAGGTTGAACATTTCCCTTATTGGATGGCTGGGAGTCTCGGTCAGTTAGGAAGACCCTTTGGTCTTTTGGGCCATGTGATGAGAGGATAGTGAGACACATTTATTTTAGTCGACCAACGACTGATGCTCCGCAGTGACTTTAATCAATGCAGGTGGACGGAACTGTCCCTGTGAGACCAACGGCCCAGTTATTCAAACAGTCATGGACTATGTATATTGTGTATGTAGTGCGGGCTAGCATAACTGCAGGCGCCGATAGCCGTGACATCTAACGGTTGTTTTTTTAGGCTTTGCGGTATAGCATAACTTCAGGCGCCGATGACAGTGCCATCTAACGACTGTTTTTGTAGCTTTGCGGCGAAGCATAACCTCAGGCGTCAATGACAGTGTCATCTAGCGGCTGCTGTATAGCTTTGCGGCACAGCATAACCTCAGGCGCCGACGACAGTGCCATCTAGCGACTGTTCTGTAGCTTTGCGGCACAGCATAACTTCAGGCGCTTGATCCTAGGGTGATATACTGATATAGCGGCAGCATTGTTATTGATTTTCAAGTGCTGGTCCGCCGGATAAATACCGAATAGAAGCCATTCACTGTGTACTGAGTGGGGCAGTGGGCAGCTTCTGCGATACCTATCTGACGTTTTTCTTACTTTTCCGCGCAGGTGGAGTCTCCCTTGGCCTGCGCCGGTCGGCTGACGGACCTCTCCAGCATCGTCTCGGCGCCGTTCCGCGCGGCCACCATCTTCGTGGGCCTGGCCGTCATCATTGCGCTGCTCTGCATCATCTGCTTCCTCATGTTCTGCTTCCTGCGCTCCAGCACCGTGTTCCACCTCTGCGCCTGGATGCAGCTGCTCTCCGGTGAGACTCGGAGCGCGGTGGGACGGGATGGTGGGACGGGAGGGAGGGAGTGGGGTTTTGGAGGGGATGGCCGATGGAGGAAGCTTGTTGAAACCGGGGCGAGGGCTGCGTTGTACTTTGACAGGTTAAAAATGTATATAAGTAAGAACAATCTGCGAGGAATTCCCAGTAGGAAACTTATATGTAGATGAGCAGTGATATTGATGGCCAATGCCAATGGGTGGAAAGGATACGTGTTCTATGCGATGCGATGAACCCGGACCTGGCCAGGTCTGTAGCGTTTCAAGTATTTGTAAGGCGTAATGGTTTCCAATCGGCTGACCTGCCCCACTCCTCCGTTGTTATCTATCTGCTGGTTGCTCTGCTGGTGTTGACCTAACCTGACCCGCCCCTCCCCCGCAGTTATCGGTCTGTTGGTCGTTCTGCTGGTGCTGACCTGCCCTGACCCGCCCCTCCCCTGCCTCAGGTATCTGTCTGCTGGTGGCTCTCCTGGTGATGACCTGCCCTGATCTTCCCTTCCCCGCATAAATCTGTCTGCTGGTTGCTCTCTGCTGGCACTGATGTGACCTGACCTTTCCTCCCTGTCGCAGGTATCTGCCTGCTGGTGGCTCTGTTAGTCTTCCCAGTCGGCTGGGACGCCGGCCGTCTGCGGGAGGTCTGCGGACCGGAGGCCGACAAGTACCACCTGGGCCGCTGCGGCATCCGCTGGGCCTACATGCTGGCCATCGTGGGCGCCATCGACGCCCTGGTGCTGGCCGCGCTGGGCTTCGTGCTGAGCTCTCGCGAGGAGCAGCTGTGGCGGCAGCCGGAGCCGGCCGGCGTGCCGGCGCCCCCCGGATCGGTGCTCTATGAGGCGGCTTCGGTGGCAGGCTCGCGTCGCTCCATGAACCTGCAGCCCGTGATGCTGATGCCGCAGCTGGACCAGGACCGGTACTCGGAGTTCTCGCAGAGGTCGGCGGTGTCGGCCCGGTCTCCGCCCGCCCCGGCCCATAACTTCCACCTTTAAACGGCGGTGAAGGGGGAGACAGCTGTCCGTCCAAGCTGCTACCTACTTCTGTCCGCAATCTCTATCTATAGCTGGCTATGGAGCAGGAGACCGTTGTCGACTAACCTACAACGTTCATCCGAAGGTGATGAACGTTCAAGGGACACACCAATCGGTCTCCGATAGGGCTTACTGTGGCCAGCCCCCATCTGTGGGGCGTCGGTGGACCGGTAGGAAAACATCGGTGTCATAATCGCCATTATCCGTCCACGACTTGTGTTGACGATTCCTGCTGTCACTGAATTATTTTACCGAGATGCTGTACCTATTGCCTTATGTGGAATTTGCTTGTTACTTGTTTTTAATTTCAATATTCGGTACGCGTCAGTTTAGGTCAAGCCATAGCACCATAGCGTTGCTCTGTGTATGAAATGTTTTTCTCAGACGCAGTTGAATGTGTTCAGACATGTTCGGAAAATGGACCCACTTCATGACTTCATTACATACAACAGCGCAAATGTTTACTCACTAATATTCTGCAGCTGGTAAGTAGCTTGTGGTGTCGTGATGCATTACTGCAGACACCGTTAGTACATACTTCCTGCCACAGTGCTATGCGATGTAGTCCCTGACGAAGCAACGGACAACACTCATTTGTAACTATGTGCCAATCAAAGGCCAGAACAGGATCACACACCACTGGAGCCACCTGCATACTATGTAGTGTGAACAGAGTTCGAGAGATCCGTGCCAGGAATCACCGTTTGACTTTTATGGGGAAGCCGCAGTGGAATCAATGCCACAATGTAGAACATGATTGCTTACTAGCTGTGTTCTGCATTGGTTGGCTTTTCTGTTTTGCTCCCGACCTTTCCGCTGGATATTTGTGGGTGTGTTTGAACTCGCATTCGTGAGCACGCGTATGTTTAATGTTCTTTTGTCAGATTTGTGTCTTAGAAAAACATAGTAAGAAAGTGCGTAGTGTAAACCTTACGAATGCACTTTATGTATCTTATTATGAAGCGTATTGATCTTTTAGTGACGTAATAAACCGAGTGAACCGCCTTTAGAAACGTGAGCATGAAGTGTTTACTGAGCGTGCTGACTTGTATGTCTCTATTTATATATGCATGCTGAATTATGCAGTTTGAATGACTGACTTTGTTGTTAGTTTTGTATCATAGCTCTGAAAGTCTGAAAATAAATATTTTTAGATCCAACATTTTATCTAATGCTTTGCAACTGGAAATTCCAATGCGTTGAGTTTATGAGACATGTTTTGTGATGACCAATCATATATTACATTACATAGGTCGAAGGCAGGCACAAGATACACGAGCACACAAACAACCAATACACTCAATGCGTCGCCTCTGTCTTCGAAAACACAATAACAAAGCACCAACGCTCATCGGCTCATCTGGACCGATGCTCCTCATCCTTCAACTAGTGAAACTGACTCTCGGAGTCATTTCACAATATTACATCGGGCATTCATACTAGGCTCAGTTGCGTCTATGTGACAAAGCGTACTTTTCGCCAATCGCTTCAGCCATGGCTCATGATACACTGATGACCATTTCACATCCATCAACAGAGGCTGTCGTACGAAGAAAGAATAGCAGGGCTCCACGCGACAGCGCCGCCACCTACGTGAAGCGCCCCCTACGTGTTGGCGGCGAGCGAAGGTAGCTTGAAGCCTCCTCCTAGTGGGGGCTGGTTTCGACCGGTCGTGGCGGGGCTGCCGATGGCAGGGAACCGTGTGGGAGGCCGCAATGCCTCGGCGCCGACCGGCACTCCGCTCCGCAAACGACTCCTCTGCTGCTTCTTCTGTCGGGAGAAACAAAACGTTACCGGCGTGGGGAATGGGGAATATGGGCTGATAAAACAGATCATATATACATAGGTATAGGCATTAGTATTTGGTAGAACAAGGACAATGTAAAAAAGAAAAAATAAGCAAAAGTGAAAACCAACCCGATAATTGCATAATACATGATACGAAGAAAAATGCTGAACTCTTGAAAACGGACCATTGCACCAAATTCAAAATGATATGGCAACAAATCTATTACCTACCTGGTTGATGAAAAGTTTCTTGAACTCGGCGAGCTGGCCCGTCAGTCGGTCGACGTCCCGTTTGTACTCTTGGATTTGTGATTCGTACATGTTCAGCTCAGACACCAAGCTCTGTAGGGAATGGAAACAACAGAACGAATTTAGGTAAGTAATACGCATCCGTAGAAGGTGAAGATGATACACCGGCGCTTTATTCATCGGCCGCTATCTACATACTTGACCTGCCGTGTCGCTGCCTAACCTTCATTTGCCGTGTCCTCTGTCGTAGCGTGTCCTGACAGAGCAGCAACTTCTCCGCCGTCTCCGGACCGGGCTGTCGGGCCAGCACCTGCTTCAGTTCCAGGTAGAGACGCTGCTTCTCCTGGATCTGGGCAGATGTAACACCACATTTATTCGCTAGAAAGGCCAACATATTTCCGTACACAGCTGACTTTTTCTCTTTTTTAGCCATGCTCTATCAACGGCTGGAAACAAATTTATTTATCTTCCTGATAACAGAAAACATGTGCCATACGAATAACTTTCCTCAGATGGAATTCAAAAGCGCGCCAAAAGTATGCGATTGGATATCAGAGTTACCGAAACATACAGACCTCTAGTTCTTTCTTCGTTGCGTCCTGTGTTTTAGCGATGAGTCTCCTCTGTAGTGTCTGGATTTTTAGAACCATCTCGTATGTTCCGGGATCAGTGCCCTGCAAAAGGTGTGTATAAACGTGACAGTGACCGCAGCATAATTTGCCGATTATTTTTTATCTTTGATCTGTTGAGCGCATTCCAAAATGTCCATTTCTTGCGGCATAGGTAGGTATGCATCTGTATATCCACAGTTTACTGAGCAGTTACGAGTGATTTACGTTCCCATTTACCAGCAGTGTGATTCTGATCAAAGTTATGAAATGCAGCGATAAGTATTCATATAATTGCAGCGCACCAGCAGTGGAGTCGTTTCCCTTCCCCAACATATCCACCGGTCTGCATTCCCCGACCCACCTCGAGTTTCCGCCAGCGGTGCACGTTCTGCGGGTTCTGCAGCTCGTCTTCCAGCGCCTTACACATGGAGCGCTCCTTGAGCAGCGCTCTGTGCATGTGGTACATCTCCCGACGCATGTCCTCCAGATTGTGTACGCTCCGACTCAGCAGACTCTTCTCGCGTCTGTTGGAAAATAGGTGTCAAAGATGTCATGATTGATCGTCATAAACGTAACAGCTTAATACTATTTCGCTAGAGTACAACATTTCATCTAGGACATGCCCATAACATTTTACCGCGTAACTTGGTTCCTTTCTTTTTGCCTGTGCTCCAAAACCACATGTTACGGATGAAATGCAAAGCTGTTTAGTGTTTACCCACTAGCAGTTCAATTGACCACACGTCAGTCACCTGAGTTTTTTGATTTCCAGTTTGAGCAGTCGGATGTCGTTGATGCGGTCGCGGTACTGCTGCTCGCCCTTGCTGAGCGTACTCTGCTGAATACGAATCTTCTCGTACAGCAGCGCCAGCTCGTCGTTCCGACGCACCAGCTGCGTCCCCAGGATGTCCCGCTCCGTCATTATCTGGTTCATGTCCTTCCGCTGCTTGTTCCTCTCGACCTCGCCGTCGGCCAGTACCTGCCGCCAGATAGGTCGGGGCATTCAGACTGCGCTTGTCGAAAAGCGTAAAAAGGTGAGCCACTCTGCCTGGCGCGCAAGGTTAACGCTGCTGGCGCTACTTGCTTGAATAACCATGCACTGCCACATCTTTATGACCCGGCGGGATTAGTTTGACATAGGTAATACTTGAGAATACCTATGAAACCAAAATAGTCTTTCATTTGGTCATCGTTCAATGAACAAGTGAATCGCGCCGTAGTATCTTTCCTAAATTCTGCTTTCAATTGAACTTTTGGTCCTCTACGTATTTGGACACAGTCAATCAGGACATGGCTCGCAGGCTCGCGTGAAGGAGTAATGTCCACGTGACAGATTTTACACTGCTGGAGTCTGCGCATTCCTGCCTGCAGCCTCGCACCTTGACCAGTTTCTGGTGTTCCATCTCCATGGCGGTGATCCTGGCTTTGAGACTGGCCACGGTGACCCGCTGCTCCTCCAGGTCAACGAGTAGAGCCTCTTTGTCCTTCCGAACTCGGAGGAGCTCTGAAACCAAACCGTGGGACGTGGAGTCAGGCCAAGCGGAGGTCCGTGTAGGTGTACACTCCTGCTAATTTTTGGCTGGTAGTTTAAAACGCAGTATGTTACATAAAAGTATCTTCAATAAAAGTTTGCCCTGAATTTTGCTTCTAAAGTTTTATAGCAGCGCAAAATCTTCCAGCACCTCTCACGCCTCCATGAGTCAAGGGTGTGCTGCGTACCTGCAAAAACACTCACCATTTCCGGAACAAAAAGGGGATGTGTGCCTGCATATGTAGTGGAATTTCCAGCCGTTGGCGATCGTTTGACAAAAATAATACGCAGGCACGGTTTCGATGTTAGACGAGTAAAAAGGTGGGATCATAATAGTGTAGGTTTGGACCGAGTCGGATCATTCATTCCTGGATATTTTTCATATCCAGGAATTCCAGGAAAGGAAGGACCCATTTGCGCCTTTTGCTCGCTCATGCCTAAATGAAGGAACATTGGAAATATAATATTAAAAAAGAAATACTTTATGCGAGGCAGGCACTGATTCCCCGCATGGTGCGACGTGACAGCTCCTTCAAAAGTCACTTTGCTGTAAAAATAAAAAGTATAAAAGTGTTCATAATTTTGCCGGATCAGGCTACTCGGTGTTAACCTTTAGTTATTTTATCTTCTCATTTTTCTTTTCACGTCGTCTCCTAGAAGAAAAGCTCATGCATTGGTGTGTGTACATACAGACCATTTAATAAACTGAATGAAACAATTGTCTTGTATTACCTGTTTGGTCCTTCAGGAGCAAAGTCTCTCTTGCTGCAGTCTCCTCTTTCAATTGATTAATCTGATGGACGACCATTTTGAATTTTCTGTTCATTTCAGTAACTTCATTCTGGAAAAAAAACATTGGTTTTACTCGATAATGAGCGAATGCTCAGTAAGATCGATAAAACCAGTTTCTTTACCTGCATTTAGGATGCATTTGTCTATACATTACCGACCACGACGTCTAAATATGCGAACTTGCCTGCGATTCTATCAGGTTCTTGCTGTAGAGGTTCCGATCACTCCGCACAGCCTCGTACAGACTTTGCTGCTGCTTCAGCCGACTCTCTGATTCGGCCACCCTTTTCTTCAGCTCAAAGATCTCCTGCTCCTTCAGCTTAATCAGACCAGTGATACGGATGTTCTTCTCTGCCAAGCCAGCTGAGTCCATGATGCACCTTGAAACAAGAGGGCGAGTGTTACAGACTGCGGTGGTCAGCTGCTTGGCCACAAATGCATCAACGTTGAAAACGCCACAAGGTTCTTCTTTTTACATACGTGGCATAAGTGGAGCCAAGCAAACATTTACGATCGCTAGTTGCGAGACTGACTTTTCTCGTTCCCTCTGCATCTGCGCCACGATGAAGCGCTGCTTGAGGATGGCCTGTCGCAGCTGGTCGCCCTCATGCTCCAGACGCTTCTTGGCCTGGTCGTGCACCTTCAGCGTATTCTCTTGCAGCTTATACTCGGCTGTGGGAACAGGACAAACCACAGCTCAGCTAAACACTCATTAGAGCTTCACCTGGCGTAACATACCTTTTAATGGCTTTTATGTTTCTCAGGTCCAAATGCTGATTGTATGTAGCCTGGCAAATAGTTTCTCATGTTTATTACGGAGCGAGCGAAGCGAGCGGAGTCTCATACTGAATTAAGGGAAAATTCTGAGTATGAGCGGCCGGCCGGCCGGCCGGCCGTGGGGACGCTCTTCAAAAGCTAATATCTTAGGAACGGGACATCCGATTGACAAGCGGTCTTCTTTACTGAATGTCACTTGGACGTAAAAGTTCTGTGGTGTGATGGCCACCATGCGTTCTTGCCAAACACCGCACGTGGCGCGTGGTAAAGTTGGACATTTTTTAAGAACCCCCAAAATTGCAACCTCAATAACGGCACAACGGTTGGGCCGATTGAATTGAAACTCGGTACACAGTTAGGTCTCCATCAGATAATTCATCTGCATGTGTTAAGGTTGGGGTGCTACAGCACGTGCGCACGTGCAGGGGGCGCTCCCAGATCTCGAGAACGGCTGGGCCGATTGCGCTCAAATTTGGTACACGGTTGGGGACCAGTAAGTAGGGTGCCGTGCAAAAGTCAGTTTGGACCCCGCTTGCACGTGCGCACGTGCAGTGTGCCGCTTCCAGATCTCGAGAACGGCTAGGCCGATTGCGCTGAAATTTGGCACATCGCTAAAGACCGGTTAGTAGGGTGCAGTGCACAAGTTAGTTGGAGGTACCCCCTCGCAATTTCGCACGTGCAAGGCCCATCCTCGCGCTCGCTCCGTTGGTCGCCCAAAAGGCGTTTTACTGGTGCTTATTTTTAACTAGGCGGTAACATCCAATCAGCATCAAACATCTCAGAATGAATCAGCTTCCAGATTCCCGTAAGATGACAACGACGATGACCGACCCTGCGTTTTGAGGACGCTCTTCTTGAGGAGCTCCCTCTCGTGTCGGAGGCCGTCCATGATCCTTTTCTCGGCCTCCATGGCGCGCTTCATGACGTCCAGCTCCCGCTCGAGCCGCGCACCTTCATGACGGTGCCCTCGCGCTCCTGTTCGGCCTCCTCGCGCTGCTGCTCTGCCGAGCGCAGCTTCCTCGTCAGCGAGTCGCGCAGCCGCGTCAGGTCCAGCGTCTCCTGGTTCAGGCGCGCCGTCTCCTCCTCCTTCTCCTGAGGATGGGGATGGCGGCGTCAGTGGAATGGTCACGGTAAATCATTTTAAGTCGCTTACAGACAATCCGACATTTCGCTTTCTGTGTTACACTATGCAGTGCACTCCAGACTGGCTGGTCAATCTTTTCCAGTTTTCAGTTTTTTTTTTCAACAGTTTTTCCTCGTACCTTCAGCTCCTGGCCGGTCTGTCGGTTGTACTTTTTGTCTACTGTCTAGTCACTGTATGTACCTTCAGTTCCTGTCCGGTCTGCCGGTTGTATGTATTTTATGTCTACTGTCTAAGTCACTGTACCTTCAGCTCCTGCCCGGTCTGCCGGTTGTACTATATCTCTACTGTCTAGTCACTGTACCTTCAGTTCCTGCCCGGTCTGCCGGTTGTGCTGTGCCTCTATATATAGTTGTACACTACAGTTTCTCCGCGTCTCGCGCTGAAAGTCGCTCCGAATTATTATTCAGTATCTGTACCCACCGTACCTTAAGTTCCTGCCCGGTCTGCCGGTTGTACTGCGTCAGCTGATCGATGGACAGCAGCGCCGCCTCATAGTCCTGCTGTAGCCGCTGCTGCTGCTCGGCCATCTGCTCCGCCTTCATCACGTTCTCGTTCATGAGCTGACGAAGAGACATAATTTCAGTCAGACATTGGTCACCGACAGCGTTCCAAAACGATAAGAATATATTTTTTTCGTGCAGCATGAGCAAAAGCATAGAATTCGGTGTCAAGTAAAGCAATGCAATTTATAGGGAGCAAGTGATCAATGAGGATTATTGCAACCGACCTTTTGTTCCTTCACTACCAAATTCGTTTTGTCCATCTGTTCATTCAGTTGGTCCATCTGAGCCTGTATTTTCCTGTGAACCACGACCGACATGAGCTAACTGAAGTCAATAATAAATGTTTCATTATCCGCAGCCCCCATTCATTTAGGTATTAGTTGTCTTCAGAATAGAGCTGCTTTTTATATTTCATCATTAACCGAGACACGTCGAATGCAAACTTAGGTCCTATTCGATTGCAAATGCACACAGCCAACTGAGCAGTCTAAGTGACACAACTTTACCTATACACGTTAAAAACTACGATTTATTAGTAAAAGATTTTAAAGGCTCATCAAATTATACATATTTTCATGAGTAAATGTAGAACTCACTTGACATCGGCCTGTTTGCCCTCGATGTCCGCTTTGGCGGCCTTCAGGTCTCTCTCAGCGCGGTCCTTTCTCCGCGTCTCGCGCTGAAAGTCACTCCGAAGCACCTGAAATGAGGCATGCATGAAAAATAACGTAGCAGGATGCATATTCGTATTCATGCACAGGTGATAACATCTTACGAATATAGGTAACATATAAGAATATTGGTTCCGCCACGCTAAATGTTCTGCATAAGTTGATCCAGTTCTATCATTGTCCCGCTTATCCACTACGAATAGTTTGCCGGGTTTGAGATGCATCTCCTCCGTAGAGTTCTGCAAATAGCATTCCCAATATACAATTCCCTTTATTCCCGGGGTACAGTGCTGCTGTATGACCTGCATCTTCTCTGTGAGGCTCCACAGGTATGTACATTGTACATATCCGCCTTCATTCCCTGTATCCCAGCGCCTCAGTCTGACCTGCATCTCCTCGGTGAGGTTCTGCAGGCGCGCCTCCGTTTCCAGCCGGCGTTTTTCCGTGTCCTCCTGACAGGCCATGGCTCGGTCCAGCTGAGAGCGCAGGCGGGTCACTTCGGCCAGCAGATCGGTCCGCTCCCGGGTCAGGTCCGCCTTGGTGGCCGACAACTCATCCATCCTGTCAGAGACATATTGCATGGTGTACATATTCGTATGGTAACCATTTGCAGAATCAAATCTAAAACGATGTCAAGCCCGGTAACAGTATCAAATGTCTCCTATGAGTATCTTCTCTGGAAGTACGGCATCGCCTGCTTCATCGTCTTTTGCTGTTGGAAAGGGTCATCTCCGGTGTCTCCTCCTGCGACATCAGCCCAGGTCACTTCTCCCTAGGAGGAATCCAGCGGGCAGCGAGCCGTTCTTACCTTTACCAATTTTCATCTGTCTAGTCGAAAGGCGTGATCCTTTCTTCCCTCCACCATTTCAACCTCTATCTGGAAAACAACTATAAAAGCCGTTTTCACGACGGGCTAACCGGCGAATGAACCTTATTTGACCAAATCTACACCTAATCATTTTATAGAAATAACTTCATTTTATTAATTTATTTCAGTGTTGTAATCGATGATACTCTCTGATAATATGACAAAGCACTCAAAGCAGGCATATAAGCAATAAGCGCAACCCTAGCTGACAGCTACTTAGCCGTTTTCACGACAGGCTATTCGGCAAATGCACCTAATTAGACCAAATCTGCACCTAATCTCTTTTACAGCAAATATCTTCATTTTATGAATTCATTTCAGTGTTTTAATCGATGATACTATGTGATAATATGACAAAGCAGGCATATAAGCAATTAGCGCAACCCTAGCTGATAGCTACTAAGAGATACACTGTACCTAATTTGACCAAACCTGCGCCTAATATGCACCAAATGTGCACCAAATGTGTGCCAGATGCCGTCGTGAAAACGGCTACTAAGAGATACACTGAACCTAATTTGACCAAATCTGCACCTAATCTGCATCAAAATTTGCACCAAATGTGTATCAGATTGCCGTCGTGAAAACGGCTAATATATTCTCCCTTATTCCATTCCTTCCACTGTCCGATGGAATTCCACGATCCGTTTTAACTTATGTCTGCTGCTGTTTCGAAATCTACCCCCGTTTGCCCTAACTCACGTCCCTTGCTGCTGACATCTACTCCCGTCCGTTTCCGTCTCCTGGGCTCAGTCTTATAAACGCCGTGGAATGGATATGGCAACTGGCTGAAGTTCAGCCGCAGAAAACGACTATCAAATGCAAAATGGTTTTCACGCATTTTAGTCCATCGTATGTTGACGGTCCAAAGAATTATTTCGTTGACTCGGATAATCGTTTGTCGGCACTGGTATCACTTGTTACCAAATGTCGTGAATAGAATAGTACGGCATTTTATAAAATTGGGCCCTGCTTCCCGAAAGAGATCTGTGCTATAACTCACGTCTCCCGCTACTCCGATGAGATCTGCTCCGTCTATCCTACTCACGTCTCCTGCTGTTCTGTCCTGCACACGTCTCCTGTTATTCTGCCTAACTCACGTCTCCTGTTGTTCTACCCTAACTCACGTCTCCTGCTGTTCTGTCCTGCACACGTCTCCTGTTGTTCTACCCTAACTCACGTCTCTTGCTGCTCTGAAGAGATCTGCTCCGTCTGTCCGGCCAGCTGGTGCATGTGCGCTATCTCGGCCTGCAGTGACTCCATCGTATCCTTGGCCTCCTGTTCCCGGTCGTGCGCCAGG
>NW_024883288.1:0-111271 GCF_019059575.1 Amphibalanus amphitrite
AGAGACGGAGAGAGAGAGAGAGGAGAGAGAGAGAGAGAGAGAGAGAGAGAGGGAGAGAGAGAGAGAGCGAGCGAGAGAGAGTAGGAGAGAGAGAGAGAGGAGAGAGAGAGAGAGACAGAGACAGACAGATGGAGAGGGAGCGGCTCCCGAGTGCCTCCCCGAGAGAGGAAGAGAGGGGGACTGGGAGGCGGTGGGGAGGAAGGAGAGGAAGCGCCTCTGGTGTCCGTGGGTGGTGAAGGGAGCCTCTGCCCATGCCAGTATAGTGTGCTGTGACCTGGTTGAAGAGCGTTAGCCTTGCCTTCTGCCGGTGGTGACCGTTGGTGGTCATGTGCCCGCAGCTGATCACTGGTTGACCACTCTGACCAGTGACCGCTCAGCCGGACAGTGACCGTTCGTTGGCGTTTATCCGCAGCTGAACCGCTCAGGGTCGACCTCACCAGTCCGGGGCGGGTCGCCTGCCTTCGGGTGGTCGGCTAAAGTGGCCACCGTCAACGGCATCTCCCGGTACAGGGTCACCAGAGTCAGGTCAGGGTCAGGTCAGACGGCACAGGGTCACCACAGTCAGGTCAGAGTCAGATCAGACGGCACAGGGTCACCAGAGTCAGGTCAGAGTCAGGTCAGACGGTACAGGGTCACCAGAGTCAGGTCAGAGTCAGGTCAGACGGTACAGGGTCACCAGTAGAGATGTCAATCGGATACCAACTTTTTGGTATACCGATACCAAACCGATACCAACTTGGTATTTGGTATTTCAATCGTAATGTGTTTGGTATTCTGTTGGTATCATAAGCCCTTACTAATGTATAAGAGGCTAAGAAATCGGTAAAAAGTTGGTATTTCCCTCAGCTTCCCAAGTTGGTTTGGTTTCGGTATTTTCCCGTGGTTTTGGTTGGTATTTGGTTTGGTATCGGTATTCCGATTTTCCGTAATTGACATCACTAGTCACCAGAGTCAGGTCAGAGTCAGGTCAGACGGTACAGGGTCACCAGAGTCAGGTCAGAGTCAGGTCAGACGGTACAGGGTCACCAAAGTCAGGTCAGAGCCAGGTCAGACGGTACAGGGTCACCAGAGTCAGGTCAGAGTCAGTTCAGAGTCAGATCAGCGTCGGGTCAGAGTCGGTTCAGAGTCGGGTCAGAGTCAGACGATAAAACAGGTTCATCGAAGTCAGGTCGGACGGACGTCGGCAAACAGCACAACCGCGCTGGCACTGTGTGGTGAGATGAGTTGAAAAGTACTTGTCGTTAACATGCTTTTTTTTTACTGTTAGTCAGGAGTCATAAAGCAGTATACATATATGTATATGGCTAGCATTCCTTTTCGTACAAAGTCCAAGACAGCTGGCAGGCTGACAGCTCACTGCGCGCTGCTCCCGCTCAGGGCGGCGCCGGCTCGGCCGGACGGCGGGCTCTCCATCAACTCCACCTGGGTGACGCCCTCCTGGCAGCTGTCCGTGGACGTGACGTACCACTCGTGGGCGCGCAACGGCACCATCACCTACCGCGCGCCGGCCAGGGTCCAGGTCACACTGGGTGAGTGTCCGAGTAGTGTTCGGGTTAGACTGGGTGAGTGTCCCGGGTCCGGCTCCGGCTGGATGAGTGTCCCGGGTCCTGGTCACACTGGGTGAGTGTCCCGGCCATGGTCAGATTGGGTGAGTGTCTATGCCGGACGGATGTCGGACAGGTCACCGGCGCGCCGCGATCGCAGATGCGATCACACAGACACAGACTGAGCCGCCGGCAGCTGAGATCGCCACTGTTTGTCCAGTAGGTACCCTCTATGTAGTGGCGCCATCTGCTTGTATTCTCTCTCCGTCAGGTTCTGTGCTAGCGCGCCTACACACGGAGCTGTGTGCTGCCCGGCCGGTCAGGAGGGCCGGCTCAGACGCCACCGACCCTCCGTTCGACATCGAGTTCCGAGCGGAGACGATGAGCGCCAGACTGAGGTTCCTCTCCTGGCTGGAGCGGGAGGATGGTGAGGAATGGTAGGGATGGTGGGAACTGAGGAGGAATGGAGGGGATGGCGGGAAATGGGGAGAAATGGGGAGGATGGTGGGAAATGAAGAGGAATGGGGAGGATGGTGGGGAATGGGGAGGTATGGGGAGAACGGTGGGAATGAGAAGGAATGTGGAGAATTGAGAGAAAATGGGAGGCGTGGGGAGAATTGAGAGGAAATGGGAGGCGTGGGGAGGATTGAGAGGAAAGGGAAGGCGTGGGAAGGATTGAGAGGAAAGGGGAGGCGTGGGGAGGATTGAGAGGAAAGGGGAGGCGTGAGGAGGACTACGACGGAGAGGAGTGAGGAGGACGGAGAGAAATGGGGATGGTGGTGGGGAATGGGGGGGGACTACCGGCATGCTCCTTCCTAGTCAGGACGGACTGGTGAGGAAGGTACTCATAAAAGCAGGTGAGTCGAATAGTGCGAGAGCACTATTCGTTTTTCGCAAATAACGTAATAACTATGTTTTTCGCAAATAACATAAAAACGGCGGCGCGTAGCGCCGCCAAATTTAGCATATTGTCTGGGGCAGCCTTTTCGCACCTATCCTAAAAATTTGAAGTCTTAGTCTTTTCAGGTCAGGTCACCATGTCACAAAAACCGGTACAAGGTCAGGGGAAAATTGGACTAGCTTAGCGGCAACTGAATTTCAGAGCTCACTTAAATTGGTAACAAAGTATATCCATTCGATGCGCACGGACGTCTTGTGTTCACTGGTGCTTTTATTTTTGCTCTACCTTTACGAGGTAAAAAGTTAAAAGCGAAAAAACTTTTGACATGTTTTAACCCACGCGGCGCTGGGGTCTCCAGCCGAACGCTCGGGGCTGGGGGGGGGGGGTAAATTTTACCCCCCTGTTATCTCCCGAACTAATGGTCCTATTTGGAAAATTCAAACGCTTATCGAAAGATCTCATCACGAAAAACTAACAACATGTACTTAATTTAAATTTTAAGGTCAAGGTCAAGGTCGGGTCAAGGGTACAAATTTCAAGATTCTACAGCATCGGTATCGGCCTTGCACCGTAGTTGCCGAAGAATGGACTGAGACTGATAGCCCAAAACGTGTTCTTAGGCTACCAAGGCAATATTCGTTGCACACACTATCATTTAGAGGTCAAGGTCAAGGTCAGGTCAGGTCAGGTCAGGTCACCAAAAACAAAATAAAGGAAAGGGCATGTGGGACACATGTTTTATGGGTCATTTTACTCATAGAATTCAATAGGCAGACTCAATAGGTGATATTGACCACATCTGGATGAAGTTCAGGTCGAGGTCAGGTCAAGGTCAGGTCAAGTGAGGTCAAATTTTGAAGTTGGTTGTTAAGGCCTAAAAAGGTGTCTGTCTGATGCAGTTTTTCACGGCAAATCGAATGGTGCTATTTTTGTTTCCGTAGGAGGTCTAGAACTTCCAAAAAAAAATCCATTTTCAAAAAAAAATTGTTTGTCGTAACGTCATAAAATTTAAATAACTCCCACATTTTTGAACTAATTCTTCTAAAAATTAGTATGTAGGTGCACATGAACCACTTCTCTGGACATATATTCCGGTTTTTTCGATACACGCAAAATTTTGGATTTTATATTTATTTTCCCCAAAAAGTCAGTTTTTTTTAGGAAAAATTAGGCCAAAATTAAAAAATAAAAAAACCGAGATAGTAATTTGATAGACAAAGTAGAAACACGTATAACCTTCTT
Source organism: Amphibalanus amphitrite (assembly GCF_019059575.1). Taxonomy (NCBI): domain Eukaryota; kingdom Metazoa; phylum Arthropoda; class Thecostraca; order Balanomorpha; family Balanidae; genus Amphibalanus; species Amphibalanus amphitrite. The sequence continues at coordinate 3,688 of NW_024883288.1, forward strand.
TCCCAGTAAACATGCCGACGTCGGCCCGACGTCGGGCCGAGGCTCGGCCCGACGTCGGCCCAAGCCCCCTGGACGAGTCCGCCTTCAAGTGGTGGGGTGTGTGGTCGCCTGCGACCGCCGTCTGCGGTGGACAGCCGCGGACGGAACGCCAAACGGACTCAACTGGCCTCTCTTCCCTCTGCGCGCGGCCACTGCCTGGTGGCACGTACTCCATCTACCGACTCTTCCTCGCCGAGGGTCGTCCGTCGCCTGGGCAGCGCACAATGCCCCCGCGGGCCTGGGAGCCGCGCTCGCAGCGCGGCCCCGGCCCGCTGAGTGATTAGCGCGCCGGCCGCGCCCCCCTCCGTCGCCGGAGGAGGGAGCACCGACGGGGTGGGGACTGGCAGTAGGCGCCGCCTCAAGAACCGCCGCTACCGCAAGAATCGGGCCAGGAGAAGCCACGTGACGCTTGTCTCATGGAATGCCGAAGGTTTGCGCACCAAGGTGCAAGAACTGGGAGGCTGGCTTTCCGCGATTAAAGCAGATGTAGCGGCCATTCAAGAGGCTCAGCTGCCGAAGGCGGTGCCGAGCATACCAGGGTTCCAGCCCCCCGTCGTAGTGCGCAGGGCGCGCGGAAGACAGACCGGCGCGGTGTCGGCGAAGGGAGGAGACGTCGCAGTGTATGTCCGAGCTGGACTGCACTTCTCACCTCTCTCCGACCGGTAGGGGAGAGCGGGGAGAGTTGTATCATGTCCAAGTTGTATCAGGGCGAATTGTGCCAAACTTATCCAATGGATGGCGCTCGCGACACGACCAGCCGACGAGGTTTTCCGGGCGCCATCTTTCCCTGTTCTGTCTTGTGGCTGAGTGGACGCGTCTCGAGGTGAGATCCGATTTTATGTTTTTTTAATGTCATTCTAAAAAAATAAGTTGCAAGAAAATGTGTGTTTTGGGCATTTAGATGTGCACGAATTTGAAAGATCTCCGTAGCGGTGGTGAGGGTAGGTTCTAAGGCTGCGTGAGTGAAAACGGATTTCTCCAGCTGTCCGCTGTTTTTTGAGCACGAGGATGTTTTTCCAAGATGGCGGCTAGGTACATGTTGTATCAGAGCCGGGTGGGGTATGTTGTAACATGTATGTATGTATGTATGTATGGGTATGTTGCTTTTGATCGCGAAAGCTAAGCCCTGGCTCGCGTTTGTAGGTAGCTAGTCAATGCTCGTTCCATTTCGGCACAATGTGTTGGCTTCTTTGCTCTTAACGGGCCACTTTTGCGTCTAGTCTGTTGATGTTTCGTTCGGATTGCATTGACCTAAGTTTGGTCTAATAAAGTGAAGCCTTTGAGCATACCTATACATTGTATTAACCCCATTTAATGTTGCTGTTATGTTCAAAACCAGTAGCAAGCACACTCCCTGAAACGTGAAATAGTGATACAAATTACCCCACCATGTGATACAACTCACCCAAGCCATGGGGCAAGTTGTATCAAAAACATTGTTCTATTCGGCAGACCGTAGAAGAAAAACTGGTAGAGGTAGCGGAAAAGTTACTTTGCACAAAAAAGCAGAAGAATCAAGGAAGGGGATAGTATGGAAATAATGAGTTTATCACGGATAGTTACGAGTTTATGGGTCTCGGAGTAAAAACTGATACAACCCACCCCACTCTCCCCTACCTGGCGGCAGCGGACGACACCACGGAGCTCTGTGGAGTCCGTCTGCTAGGACCGCAGACACTGGATGTGCTCAACATCTACAGACCGCCCATCCGGGCGACGGGTGACGACCGAGAGGACCGCTTCGACCCGCGATGCCTCCCCAACAACAACAAGACCATCATCATCGGCGACATCAACGGCCATCACCCCAGCTGGGACAGGGCCTGCGAAGCGGCTGACGCGGTGGGGGAGAGGATGGCTGACTGGATGGAAGCGGAGGGATGGGTCCCGCTCAACAGCGGAGAACCCACCTTCACGAGCTACCGATCAGGTGCTCAGACGGCCCCAGACCTCGCCGCGTGCAGTGCCCCCCTGGCCCGCAGGGCAGTGTGGTCTCTCGGCCCTGACCTTGGGAGCGACTACCTTCCCATGGTGGTGGAGGTGAGGTCCGAGACGGCGCCCCCCAGGAGGGTCCGCAAGACCAAGTGGGCGTTCCACAAGGCGGAGTGGCAGGCGTTCGCGGCCGACTGCGAGCAGTCGCTGGCCGAACTGGAGCCGGACCTGACGACTCAGGTATTGGCGGACCGGTTCGAGTCGGCGCTGCAACGGGCTGCAGTGCGCCACATCCCGCGAGGCGCCAGGGCGGATCCTCGCCCGTGGGCCTTGGACCCCGACCTCCAGGAGGCGATCATAGAACGGCGCGCGGCGCGCGCGGCCCTGCGCGATGGTGACACACCGTCCCGGGAGCGCTGGATCGCGGCCAAGCGGCGCGCGGCCGAACTGGAGAAGAAGGCCACCATCGCACACTTCAAGGACTTCGTCTCCACCACCTTGAACAGGCCAGCCAACGTCGGCAGGGTCCACAAGACGCTGAAGAAGTGGAAGCGATGTTGTGACGATGAGCCCAGGGACGGCCAAGCGATGCTGAAGGGAGACCGCCTCATCGTAACCGACCGCGATAAGGCAGAGGCCTTCGTCCAAGTGTATGCGAGGGTCTCGAAGCAGGTGCGCATACCGAAGCTGGACCGCGATACCAAGAGGCAGCTACGGGAAGAGCACCGCTCCTGCCGCGGGTGCGGCGATCGACGAGAAGGAACATGCGGCCCCTTCAGCCTGCAGGACCTGGTCAGAGAGCTCAGCGGACTCCAGCTCAAGAAGGCCCCCGGACCAGACGGCATCTCGAACGAGATGCTCCGACATCTAGGACCGGTGGCTCGCAAGGTCCTGCTGACCATCATCAACATGTCGTGGCGGACCGCAGAGGTCCCGAGGCAGTGGCGACAAGCGACGGTGGTCCCCATCCCCAAGGCGGGGAAGGACAAGCGACTCACCGCGAGCTACCGCCCCATCGCTCTGACCTCGCACGTCGGCAAGTTGGCTGAGCGACTCATCAAGCGACGTCTCACCTTCCTGGCCGAGTCCCGCGGACTGGTCCCACCGGAGCAGGTCGGCTTCAGGGCTGGCCGATCGGTCGAGGACAGCATCGGCAGACTCGTCCAGCAAGTGCAAGACGGATGGAATCGGCCCAAGTCCAGACGTGCAGACCCACCAGAAGGCACCACCGCCCAGAAGTACGTGCTGGTCGCGTATGACTTCGCGCGTGCCTATGACGTGGTGGACCATCGCCTCCTACGTCTGAGACTGCTAGAGCTGGGACTCCCGCGCTGCATGGTGCAGTGGACGTGGCAGTGGCTCCGAGACCGACGAGTCGCCGTCGAGGTGAACGGAGCGAAGAGTGGCGAACGGGTGTTTCGGGCGGGCCTACCGCAAGGTAGCGTCCTGTCCCCGCTCTTGTTTCTGTTGTGGGCGGCACCCCTCGCACACTCCCTCAAGGCGAGCCAAGGATGCACACCCTATATGTACGCCGACGACACTGCAACCCTGTGCGCGGGTGCGAGCATCGAGACGGCCAGACACCGAGCCCAGCAAGCCGCTGACACGCTGACAAGATGGGCCAGGACATCGAAGATGGTCGTCTCGGGAGAGAAAACCCAGGTCCTGGTGCTCTCGCAGTGGCCGAAGGACGCAGTGGACCTGTCCATCAGGGTGGCTGGAGCGAGAGTTGAGGCCCGCGAGACTCTCAACCTGCTCGGAGTAACGCTGGATCGCCTCCTCCACTTCGGCCCGCACTGCAAGAGGATGCGACAGAGAACCCGACCGAGACTGCAACACCTCAGGAGACTGACGGGCAGGGACTGGGGGCTGGAAGAGCGGCAACTCCGCATCGTGGCCAACGGCTACGTCAGAGGCGCGCTGGAGCACGCCGCCGCAGCGTGGCTACCGGCCGCGTCCCCCTCCCACGTGGAGGTACTGGAGAGGGAGATGAGGGAGGCCGCCCGCGTCATAACGGGCTGCACGCGCTCAACCCCCACCGAAGCCCTGATGGCGGAGGCAGGACTGGCTCCGGTGACGGCCCGGAAAACCACCCTGGCGGCGCGATTCCTCGCGAAGGCAAGAGCCCTCCCAGAAGAGGACCCACTACGCCGAGTAGCGGACGCGACCGTCAACCCACGGTTGAAGGCGGTGACGGGCTGGCGCACGGTGGGTCTGGAGGCCTGGCACATGGCAGGTGTCGTGGCCCCGATCGAGCCGGTGCTGCCGCCCAGCGTCGCCCCGTGGGAGGAGGCCCCCCCGGTGGTCTTTGACCTGGGGATAGGAGCCACACCCCCCTCCGGAGCGTCCGCGGAGACCCGCCGACAGGCGGCCGCCCTGCACCTGGCGTCCCTCCCCCAGTGCGCGATCTGGGCCTGGACGGACGGATCCGCCACGGAAGGAGTGCTGGACGGTGGAGCGGGCGGCTATATCGAGTGGCCCGACGGGGGGAGCCACGAGCTCCGCGCACCAGCGGGCAAGCTCTGCTCGAGTTACCGAGCGGAGATGGTGGCACTCCGCGAGACACTAAACTACATCGGCAACCACACTGATCATGAGGAGGACCCCATCATACTGTGTACCGACTCGCAAGCAGCTCTATCTGCCCTACGGAGTGGCCCGGCCGAGCAAAGGACGCAGCTGAACCGAGCTGTCTGGGACGCTCTGGCCCTGGTGTCCGACAATGGAGAGCGGCAGGTGCGCCTACAATGGGTCCCGTCCCACTGCGGGCTGCCTGGGAATGAGATGGCCGACAGCCTAGCCAAGGAGGCGGCATCTCTCCCCCAAGAGCAGGTACCGGTGGACACGCGCACAGTGCATAGAGCAGCGGCGCGAGCGGCGGACACTCGCACACGAGAGCAGCGACCCCCAGGCTGGTTCCGAACCCTGATGGGGACAACGCGCCCACCCACAGTGTCTGGCCTGGACCGTCTGACGGCTATCGACGTCCACCAGCTGAGAGCCGGACACTGGTCAGGGTCGCAACAATACCTGCATCGCATCGGCAAGAGCCCCACACGGCAGTGCGACGCCTGCAATGAACGAGCATGCGGCGGAGCCCTCTGCCCACTCTGTAAGGAGGAAGTCGACACCCCAGATCACATTCTGTTGCGGTGCCCAGCGCAGATGGGGCTTCGGTTCCGCCTGACGGGAAGCATACACGCCCCAACCAGAGAGACTGCAAGGAGCACAAGTTACATCGCGGCCATGGCGGCCGCGCGCAGAGGGATGCTAAGCCGCGAGGCTTCGCGTCGCTAGACGCCGAGAGGACGAACAACAACGTCGGCCCAACGTCGGTTCAACCTCGGCCCGACATCGGCTGGACGTCGGATATGCCCGCATGTTCCGACGTCCAGCCGAAGTCCAGCCGACGTCGAGCCGACGTCGGGCCGAGATCGTTTGCCGAGGTTGACGAGATCGTTTGTCGTTGGACCGACGGGGCCGACGTCGGCATGTTTATTGGGGCAACGCGCCAAAAATATCAACCGGCGGCGGGATTCGAGCCCCCCAGTCGCCGACGTCGGCATGTTTACTGGGACAACACGCCAAAAGCATCAGCCGGCGAGGGGATTCGAACCACGTGTCATTCGAACGCGAGGTTAGTGCGCTAACCACTACACCACGCAGCCAGCTAACAAACTTGGTTTGTTTTGTTGGGTTATGCCCTTTCGGTCTGATAAGACCATTTCAGACCCGGAAGGATCATAGGATGGAGACATTGGTCTTCTTGGCGAGCACCCTGGGTCCAGTTCATATATGTAGAGTCCCTGGTCCCATTGCTGTTACGTGACACTTATTGGAAAGGGCGACCCCACAATGGATTCATATAGCCACTCTTACACACCTGCACCAACGTTTCCCAGAGTGTCTGTACTGTGTTGTAATGTGTAGGGGAAGTTGGGGCAATGCCGGAGTTGGGGCAAAGCCGAAATTCGAGATATTTCGAAAACCGTAAGACATGGATGCCACCTGTCAGTGATGCTCTGAAGCTTAAGTGACTACAATTATCGCATGTTTGTTACGAGTCGTCATTCGGAATACTTCGGCTGTGAGGGCGCCAAGAGCGTTTTCAAGGTACGCGTTCCTTGTACTACATGCGCCTTTGAAGCTGCATTTCTTACTCATTATGCTACCGTTTGTCTGGGCAATTCGGTCAAGTAATCTTCAGCATGTCTTTGCATAAGTGTGCTGCCTATTTGAAATTTATACGGCACGTTGAAAAGTTATGGGCTTGCAAATGAAAGTATGGCTGGCTGGGGTAATGCCGAAAACGTGCAATTACGCACGTAAAAGCACGCTACGTGGACTTTACTGCTGTAGAATAGCAACGCGAATTTTTAGTCACATAAATTACACTTTCAACCGACACAACGGCCTGTTACCTATAAGGAATTATTTACCTGGCATTTTCTTATTATATCACACAATTATAACTTCCAGTGTGCACCAAGCGTCCTCAAGCTCTTAAAACGCGTGTCAGCTTTGATAAATTCTGGATAAAGTTTGAGATAAAGTGGCAAAACATCAATGTCGGCATTCCCCGTAGATCATTTCTCCCATTTTTGGCTTTCCCCGCAGTCCGGGGCAACGCCGAAAAAGTCACTGCTTTGATATTTTTAGTTTGTGCGCTTAACGGTATGCGAATTCATCAAATGCGCCTGGTATGTTTGAAAGGCAAAAGACTGGCCTCTCGAATGACGCCAACAAGAATAGCTTTTGTTGTCTACCTTGCGTGCTACGGGCGTCAGAAAAAAAGTATTCGGCGTTCCCCCAACTTCCCCTACTGGCAGCGCTGATCTGTTTCGCCGGCTCGCTCATGTTGGCGCGCGCGCAGGCGGGTCAAAGTTCGGATGTGCCGGCGGCCGGCAGCGGCGAAGGCCATCTGCAGCGGCCGCCGGGCAGTGGGGGTCAGGCGGAGGGGAGGATCGGGTTTGCGCGTCGTTCGGTGTGCAGGTGCCGACCGCGGCAGTGGAAATACAGTTCCGGCTTACAGTGTCCCTTTGATAAGTGGCACTTTGGCAAAGTGACACTTGCCGACTGGCCTTTCTATATGAACTGGGCCCGGCCCTGGTGAGTTGCCGGGGCTGGGCCTGACCAAAGGATAGGCCGAGCAGCCCCCAAGCACTCACCGCACCCGGCTACGGGCGAGCTCGGCTTACGGGCAATCCCAAATGGGAATGGGATAAAGTTTCCCGTCCAGTCCGGATCAGGGGGTTGCGGCGTGGAGGAAGATTTGAGTTTCCTGAGGATATTTTGAATACAGAAGCTCTTTATGAAACATGAAACATGTATTTTATATTATTTTAACGGTCAAAACAGCGGCCGATGTCGGTCCGACGTCGCCCCGACGTCGGCCCGACGTCGGCTGGACCTCAGCAATTGATCTCGGTCCGACGTCGGCCCGACGTCGGCTGGACCTCGGCTGGACGTCGGAACATGCGAGCATATCCGACATCCAGCCGACGTCGTGCCGAGGTTGGACCAACGTCGGGCCGACGTCGGCATGCCGATGCCGAGTTGCCGACGTCACCCCGACGTCGGCCGACGTCGGGCCAACGTCGGCATGTTTACTGGGTTGTTACGTCTTGATTGCTTTAAAAATGAAGATGTTGGCGGCGTTTGAAATTTTGCCGTTTTTGAGGCGAAAATGGCGAACATGACGTCAATATAACGTCATTTTTTCAACAAAAAATCCAAAGGATTTCGCTGAAATTTTCAGGGAACGTGTCAAATTGTTGTAAGAAAAGGTACTGAAAGTTTGGCCGCTGCGCGCCGCCGTTTTTGAGATATTGCAAAAATTCGCGAGGGGGGGGGGAATTTACCCACCAGCCCCGCGCGGGTTAAGAAATTTTGCACTCATGCCCCCAAAACCCCCTAAATATTGACCTAGAGACTAGAATCACCAAACGTTCACAGGGGCGAGATCTCCTATGGACCCACCTACCCTGTAAATTTGGCGTTTCTAAGTGCCATAGGAGCCAATCGCCAGGGGGGGTCGTACCAACCCCCCTCGCCGTACGTGTTATGGAAAAGGCCCTCGCCTGGCGAGGGTTGGAATCAGGAATAAGGAATCATACTGAACCTGATTTGACCAAATCTGCACCTAATCTGTACCAGATGTGCACCAAATGTGTACCAAATGGCCGTCGTGAAAACGGCTAATAGCCGTTTTCACGACGGGCTATCCGGCGAATGCACCTGATTTGACCAAATCTGCACCTAATTTCTTTTACAGCAAATATCTTCATTTTATGAAATTATTTCAGTGTTTTAATCGTTTATGCTCTCTGATAATATGACAAAGCAGGCATATAAGCAAGTTGTGCAACCCTAGCTTAATAGCTGCTAAGAGACACACTGAACCTGATTTGACCAAATCTGCACCTAATCTGTACCAGATGTGCACCAAATGTGTACCAGATGGCCGTCGTGAAAACGGCTAATGTTAAATACATTCGCCAAAAATGGTCGCAGGGCCACGATGTTGGCACAATCGTGCTCGCCATGCTCAGGCGTGTCGAATGACATTCTTTTTGATTGGGTGATGTTATCTAAAGGTGCTGGCCTCGGGTCGAGGTCAGGCCACTCAGGTCACAACGTTGGTAAAAGGAGGTCATGTCGCATGCCACTCAATTTGACATGTCTTCCCGAGTCCAATGGCGGTTTTCACAACGCTCTATCTGTGATCGGGAGTTATGACGAAAAACTCCATAGTGACATTATCATTAATGACGCCACGATGCAAACCTTGCAAGTTGCAAGGAGTGCATGAAGCCACGCATCCATGTACAGGTGATAGTTTTAGAGCAATGATTTCCGGCTCCACAATAACAGTTTCCATATTTCACCTATGGAGAATGGTGAGGTCACGCGACTCACCTGACCTCAGGCAAACCTTAATAAGAATTTGAGATTACAGTTACATGTGTGGGACCTCTGGAGGCTACTAGGCCCTATGAATTTGTTTCATTTCCCTCTGAAAGCTCCTCTGGCACTGAAGGCATTGCGAAGGTGCCTCATTTTAGAACCCTGCAGGGTTTGACTTATGACTTCATAGGTCAGTGACCTGACCGCACCTAAAAAGTTTGATTAGTGTCATAAGATTCGGCTTGAATCAAAAGTCACGGGTACCAAAATTCAGCACTCTATCTAATGTAAGCGCCCGGCTGTTTTGAACTATCCCGAAAAAAATCGTACGGGGGGTGGCACACTCCCCGCCCGGGCCCCCTCGGCCAGTAACAATAGAATCAAACAGTTGATGAAGCAAAACCACGAGAAAGGAATCGAAATGTACATATGTACAATTGCATTTCATAATATACCTATAGGGGAGAGCGGGGCCAGTTGAACCAATTTTTATATATTGACATGCACAGCGAGATCTACTTGACCTTAGCCCAAAAATATCAAAATTCCGAGATATACATTTCATGAATATTGTTGCTTTCATCAATCGTTGACAGTTTCAAAGCGACCGTTCTGTCGGTATAGCAATGGTGAGCATTTTAACATGCCATGGGGTTAGGTCACTTGTCATGACCTGGTGACCTGCCGTTGCATGACCCGGGCCTGACACTTTCACAACATGTGCAAAAAAGGCGCATGGTAATGTGTGCTGAAAACGGCGGCGCTACGCACAGCTGTTTTTCAGATATTTGCCAAAAACCTGAGGGGGAGCATGACAACGTCCCACACCACGGCGCGGGCGCGGGTTCGACGACTCTCGATTTTGACGACGGTTTGGCGCCCCTTCGTATGAAGCGCCCCCAGATTGCCAGGTCGCCCCTATTTTGACTTGCCGCCCCCCCCCCCCCTCCCGAAAAATCCTGGATCCGCCCCTGTATGTAGTAGCAAGGTAGGTACAAACCACGTCTAAGAGGATTATCAAATGACAGATTTGATATCTCTTTTAAAATGAATTCAAAAGTTTAGGCCATGCATGCACTTATATGTCATACCACGTCTATTGTCTTTGCCTTGTGCATCGACTGCCACCCGTGTTGTTATAATGGAGGCGTTGATAGTCATGTCAGTACTCACTCTTTTAGAAAGGTCAGCGGCCTCATTGACGTCACCGAGCTGACAGGCGCGCCTGCCACGCTGTTCGTTCATGGCTGTGACGTCACCTCTGTCAGTCACATTACAGCGCAGTAACTACATATGACATATCGCCTACTGCAGGAAGTCCATTATGTAACTCACTGACCGTCGGTCCGTCATTTGTGATGACCATCTCACCTGTCGTATGTTTCTTTCAGTTGAGGCGCTGCGGCAGCTAACGTTATTTCACTTTCGCCACTCCGTCTGGCGGGAGATCTGGGCGAGAGTGAGACACAGCGTCGGAAAACAGCTTCAGAGCGTCATCAGCGGGTAATAACGTGACCTGAACTGATCCTGTCCTAATACCTTCATGATCCTGACCGGACCTTACACTGACCTCACCCTCACCGAGCTTGAACCGCTCCTGACCTGACCTGGGTGATGACCAAATGATTTATGAATACACGCTCCTGGCCTTTCCGACCAGACTTCATTCAATGTAACAGCGCCATGCTTGGAACATTTTGATATCTAATACAATTAATCGCTACAATGCATTGATTAGATAAAGCGATTAGATTATGAAACATAGCACCCGGCTACAAATTAACCTTTTCGATGTCATCATGGAAGATATTTGGAAACACAAGTAGCACTCTAAGGTTATATGACATATGGATTGCATTTCATAATGCGTTCATCATTTTAAACGTTCATTTTCTTCGAATCCCTCCGTTTCGAATGGCGTATCATGTTGATTTCAGGGAGATACTTCCACGAATGGCAGCCGGCGTGTGCGTCTCTGGAGACGGCCAGCGGCGGCTGAATGGTCCATAGAGGAAAACAGTCGCTAGAAGCCACTGAAGAGGCCACACAGATGGTGGCGCCTACAAAACACAAATGGTATTCTGAAGACCCAGCATGCAGAGTTAACAAGCCAAGGGAAACAAATACCAAGGAAAGGGACAAGTCAAGTACGCACTTGTACAGCAAAAGTAAGCGTAGAAGGCGAAAAGGAAAAGGAATAATACAAGTCCTGATAAACGGTTTCAATGCAGTGCCCATATGAGATACGATGGTCTAAAACCTGTTAAACTCAGAGGAGACCGTAATTTCATTATCAGCTCATGTGGTCAAATTGGCAGCGATCAGGCAGTAAATGAAATGTGCGGAGGTCTATGCACGATACGTGATGGGTGGGTGGCACGAATAAGATGCACGGTGCGTATTCATCTACACAGAGCAAGAGGCTGTAGAAATAGACAACACTTCAGATAAGAGTACCGACTCTGCACTGTACGAGTATATCAAAGAGCCGCAGGAATGCATTTGCAGAGGCGATAATGAGTGGATGTTAGTTAGGTTGATGATCTGATTGTTGATAGTGTCGGGTTGATGTAAGGTGAAGAGTTGTGTGCAAGCCAGTGAATATACATATGTTGATCATTAATCTGGTGCCTGTTTTAATCTAGGATTGTATGAAAATCAGTCCGAGACAATAGGAGACTAAATCGACTGATTCTGTCCGGAAGTACGATCAGATTTATTTGCACGAGCTATAAGTGATGGCGAAATAATCACACTTACTCGCTACGGGCGCGTTGCACCCAGTTGCACCCAGTTGCACCACATTTACGCGTCGCTGCTTTTACATTTTCGCTGCTTGTTTCTATTATTGAAATTTGACACTGTGATCATCTGCACATGAAGTTCATTGTTTTATTCATTGGTAATATGTTTGGAGCCTTGTCACCACCTCGCTCCAGCCTAGGATCAATTGAACGCTAGAAGAGTCGGGCCTCCATAGAAGGCAGCAGGCAGCTCGCTCCGAGTGGCTGGTCAGCAGCTGGCGGCAGTCATGGGCAGGGAGAAGGACCTCAGCACCGTGGTCGAGATCACGCACAAAGACGTGCCGCGAGAGCTCGACGACTTCCAGCTGCAGAAACGCCAGCGCCACGAGCACTCGTACGACATGCAGATGGACCAGCCGACCGTGCCCGAGCCCATCGAGCGCGTGGCCAAACGCGTCCTCGACAGACTCTTCGGAGGACAGAGGTCAGTGTGGGAGCGGAGAGGGGCCCTCGCTAGTCGCTACCATACCCATGGGCTATGCCGTGTTATTTTGAGTTCTACTCATATTTCAAATGCTACAAAGCCTGAATGTATGTATGTATATGATCTCTCTCTCTCTCTCTCTCTCTCTCTCTCTCTCTCTCTCTCTCTCTCTCTCTCTCTCTCTCTCTCTCTCTCTCTCTCTCTCTCTCTCTCTCTCTCTCTCTCTCTCTCTCTCTCTCTCTCTCTCTCTCTCTCTCTCTCTCTCTCTCTCTCTCTCTCTCTCTCTCTCTCTCTCTCTCTCTCTCTCTCTCTCTCTCTCTCTCTCTCTCTCTCTCTCTCTCTCTCTCTCTCTCTCTCTCTCTCTCTCTCTCTCTCTCTCTCTCTCTCTCTCTCTCTCTCTCTCTCTCTCTCTCTCTCTCTCTCTCTCTCTCTCTCTCTCTCTCTCTCCTCTCTCTCTCTCTCTCTCTCTCTCTCTCTCTCTCTCTCTCTCTCTCTCTCTCTCTCTCTCTCTCTCTCTCTCTCTCTCTCTCTCTCTCTCTCTCTCTCTCTCTCTCTCTCTCTCTCTCTCTCTCTCTCTCTCTCTCTCTCTCTCTCGCCCCACCTCCCCAGCTACGATGCCGACGAGGCGCGCCGACTGGCGGTGGCTGCCGCGGAGAAAATAAAGGACGAGACGCTGGGGCTGGTGTCACCACGAGTCCGTCTGGTCGTTCAGGTAAGAACAGAGGGAATTGAAGAGGATCAAAATGAGAGCAAGGGACTGGCTCTTGGACTGATGCTGCCGCCCGCTGTCTCACTGTGGTCGGCGCTGAGTGTTGCCGTCATCTGTCTGTCTGTCTGTCTGTCTGTCTGTCTGTCTGTCTGTCTGTCTGACCGCCTGTCTGTCTGTCTGTCTGTCTGTCTGTCTGTCTGTCTGTCTGACCGCCTGTCTGTCAGTCTGTCTGTCTGTCTGTCTGTCAGTCTGTCTGTCTGTCTGTCTGTCTGTCTGTCTATCCGCCTGTCTGTCTGTCTGTCTGTCTGTCTGTCTGTCTGTCTGTCTGTCTGTCTGTCCGCCTGTCCTCCTGTCTGTCTGTCTGTCTGTCTGTCTGTCCTCCTGTCTGTCTGTCCCGCAGGTGGTGGTAACGGAGAGCCGCGGCCAGGCGGTGCGGGCCATCAGCCGCTGCGTCTGGGACGCTGAGAAGGACCGCTGCATGAGGGCCGAGTTCGCCAACCAGCAGCTGCGCGCCGTCGCCTCCGTGTTCGCCATCTACTGCGAGTGAACCGACGATGGGGATTTTACCGCGTATAACCGAGCGATGACGTTTCCCAAGAGAGACATGGGTGGTATGGTTAAGGAGAGTGATGTCACTGGAAGTCCTCTATCGAGCACTAGTGACGTGACGTCCGGCTCCGTGTCTATTGCGAGTGACGGCAGTGAAGACTCAATAACGACTGCCAGTGACGTCACGGCGTCCGTGCAGACTCTGGTGAGTGACGTCACCGAGAGGGCGCTGACGAGTGTCGGTGACGTCACAGGACAGTCACTGTCAATACAGAGAGAGGCCACCGAACACTCACTGACGATCCTGAGTGACGTCACAAACAGCCTGCTGTCGAGTGTGAGTGACGTCACGGGCAGCTACCGGACGACAGCCAGTGACGTCACGGGCGCGGCCCTCTCTATGGTGGGTGACGTCACACGCAGGGCGGTGACGACCGTGGGTGAGGTCGCTGGCGGGTCGCCGACAGCGGGGGTCGGGGTCGGTGGTAGTCCTCCCACAGCTGAGTGGGGAGTCGCTGGACACTCACAGCCAACTGTGGGTGCCGTCACTGGACACTCACAGCCGACTGTGGGTGCCGTCACGGGGAACTCACCAACAGCTGTGAGTGGTGGAACTAATAGTCCTCAACCAACTGCCAGTGATGATGCCTCAGCAGATATTCCTGGTGACAAACGTAGTGTTCGTTCAATATGATTCAGGCAATTATATAATAACAATGGTTCAGAAAACGTGAATCGTGTATTTCCATTTCGTGCTTAGAAACGATAAGTTGTTTTATGTGTTTTCAAGAATCGTACAAATCACGCTGAATAACATCGTCAACCTTTTGGTCTAGTGAGAAGAAAGGGCATGATTCGTGTTCCCAAATTTACCATACAATTTGTTATACCGGGCTTCTCAAAAAAGTTAGACGGATTTCTTTTGCAAATAGAGGACCCCTAACAAAATTTAAGCAAACTCAATGCACGTGGAAAAACGGAGAATTTTTCGTAGATTTATATGACACCATAGTTTGAGCTTAAAAAATGAAGCCGTGGTCTTAGGAACTAAAAGCAAAACTCGTGAAATTATGCTTTCCCAGACTAAGCCGGTCGGCTCGACACCACGGAAGATCCGCAAGCACTTTAGGGCAAAGAGAGCAACATTTAGAAACAAAATTTTCCACATTATTGACAAGTTTCTGGCTCGAGGAAGTGTTAACAATAGGTTCACGCAATTCAAGGAACACAACGGCGGCCATAAACCCAATCAAAGGCTCACGGCGAACACCACTCGTGTGAGAGATGCGCTACTCAGACTGTCAATGGTCAGCGATATCGGGTAGCCGTCTGGCTACGTTTTGGAGGGTTCTGCAATATTATCAGGATGAGCAGAGATCCGGAAACGTTTAAGATCCAATGGTTCCAGCAAGACGGTGCCACGCCAATACCGCTAAAGAAAACCGGGAGGGGCTGTGGGAGCGCTTCGGGCAGCGCGTGATCTCGAGGTTCGAGACACGCCCGTGGTCGGCGAATTCTCCGAACGTAACCCCACCGGACTTTTTCCTATAAGACCACCTCAAGTTCTACAGGGTCTTTCATAATGAATGTTATTTTTAAAATAGCCATAGCTCAGGTGATATACATCACAAAGCTATTGTCAATACCCGAATGAAATAACAAATCATGGGAAATTATGTACATTTGACTCGCATTTAGGTACCCTTCATGGATTTTGAACTGTGTCGCCTCGCTTTCGGACACAGATTTCGGCCCGCTGACGCAAATGGTGCACCACGCGCTTCACATCCTTCGCGCACTGCCTTGCAGCAAACCTCTCCACTGTAACCTGTAGCTCTATGAAGGTCATTGGAAGGGTTTCTGTTGGGGGCCTCCAGAACGACTGCCCGAAATCACAAGTCCATCGGCTAGAGATCAGGGAGCTCCAAGCTGGCCATGGCCGCTCAGTGAGACGGCGTCTGTCAAAGATGCCAGCCAACCACTGGCGCCCAGCCGCCGTTTTGTCACTTCAGCGCCATCCTACTGAAACCAGCGGCCTTGTCTTCGAACCGCGCCAGGCACGTGAGGCCAGAATTCTTTCTTGAACAGCCTCAGATAAGCTGGCCCGGTCAAAAATGAGCAAAAGCGAACCAATGGACGAAGACCCGCCCGTCGACCATGGCAGCCCAAAACATGACCTTTCGTGCGTTTTGTTCCTTGCAGTTAACCGTGACATTCTGGTATCTGTCCACAAGCCTGATAGTCATTTTAGAGCGGACATTGTGCTTCTTTTGAAAGTGTCCCCGAAACTTACGGTACACAGCCGTGCCCCTCAGTGAGGTGTGAGCCGTTTCCCACGACCACCCAAAACGCCTACGTGAAAAAAGAGCTGAGCCGTGTTGTAAGGGGAAGCATTTCATGTCCGCACAAAAGGGAAGTTTGGTGAGGTGTGACAGTTTTAATTACATCAACAGAAATTCCAAGAAATTGTCAATAATGTTAATACAAAATGTATGCTCTTATTATTTACGAACACCTTCAACATGGCGTTTTAAAAATAACATTCATTATGAAAGACCCTGTAGGTGTACCGAAACCACCCAAAAAGTTCCGAAGGTCATAAGGATGCAGTGAAGTCAGCGGTGTGCCGTCTGCAGCTTTCCGTGGGTCGTGCTGCAGCAGAGGTCGCGCTGCACCGGGCTAAACTGTGCATCGAGCAAAAAGGGAATCATCTCGAACATGACCTCAGCGAGGCTCAGAAAGGCGACTGCCGAGGATCGAAATCCCGTCAAATGAAATGTCTTTGATGAGGCTTTTAGGTGATACCCAATTATGTTTTGTTACACTGATACGCCCTTCAATACGTTAGTTATAAAATCGTCCAACTTTTTTTAGAAGCCCGGTAAATATCATGCGATATAATCAATAATTGAAACGAACATACAATAAATAAATAAATAAATAAATAAATAAATAAATAAATACAATAAATAAATAGAAATGAAGCGAGTCATTTTTTTACCCGCGCCGGGCCGGGGGTGTTTGAACACCCCCTGCGGTTTTCGCAGATATCTTTTGGCACACCTGTTAAAGGGACTATCCCACCTTTAACATGGGGTTTGAGTTGAGATAGCCAAGTTTGCGGCGAGGTTCAGAAACCACTATCTATCTAGGTTGCAACCCCCGCGGCCTCTTGGTGTTGAAGAAATTCGTTCCCTTCATTTGAAAATGGGCCTTGCACAAGGCCCTTTCAACATGGAGCGACCGTTAGTGTGACGTCACCTCGTTTAGTCATTCTGATTTAAATGGGTTTGTTCGTTGAAAAATTGCTTAAAACTTGGTCTGAACTTTGTTGTGGTGCATACAAAGTTAAAAGAATCAGCTTTATGACAGTAATGTGGCCTGGGGAAGGAGGTAATTTTGGGCTGTGACGTCACATATTTGAAAGTTTGTGTTTGGAATATGGGAAGCCTAAGATGTTTAATGAAAAATAAATGGCAGAACCGTGTTCCTGGTCACTTAATATCTAAAGTCGGGCACAATTTTAATTGGTTTTAACCACATTTTAGAAGGTGGGATAGTCCCTTTAATGCAACTTTTACGCACTTGTTGTAAAAATTCCAGATCCAGGGCTCTCAAGGTTAGGTCACCAGGTCAGGTCAAGTGACCTCACCTCAGAAAAAGTTTCAATCCTCGTCACAGCCGTCATAGCTACACCGACTGAATGATCGCCTTGAAACTTTCAGCGATTGATAAAACTAACAGCTAACATGTCTTTGTTGTATGTATATATCGGAATTTTGATATCGGTGACCTAAGATCTGGTCAATTTTGCGACCTCTCCATTATAAGTCAATGGGAGAGAATTGAAATGCGCCTCTTTTGGACGAATGATGTTCAAAACCCTCTCAAAATTCGGTTCATAGTTAGACATGACACACTGAATCGGAAAAATGCACCTGTGACGGCTGTGACCCTTCCGTGTGCCCCTGAGGTCATCTCAGGTCATGAACGGTCACCAGCAGTTATTTGGCTATAACTTTTGATAAAGACGTGCTAGAGTGATGAAAACACGTTAGATGTATTCATCTCGACGATACGGATCGACTGATATGCAACATGACCCTTTCCGGTCAGGTCATGACCTTGACCTGAGGTCAAATTTTCAAAATGACCTTTCAAGGTCAACAAATAGTTCATTCGACGCTTCTCGACGGGAGGAACACGATGAGCCAAAAGTAAGGTCGTGGCTCTCTTGAGGTAAAAGTTGTTGACGAAAAACCACATTCGGGAAAACTGCTATTTTTTACAATTTTTGCCCTCTAGAGGCCACACCGTTGACCTGAGGTCAAATCTGAGATCTATAATCAGAAAGGTCTGTAAAAGGGCTATCGAATGCGCTTTTCTGCGGCCCTGTAGCTCTATTGGTTCCGGAGTTAGCCGTTGGCACTTTCCAAAACTGTTGAAATTGACTAAATTTGACCTTTGATGACCTCTGACGACCTAACCTTTGACCTGACCAAGGTTTACACACTCGTGAACAGATGCTCTAGATACCCTGAAGGTACCAAACTTGTACTTTGATTTTCAGGTCAAGGTCAGGTCATCACAGGTCACGGAAATATTATATCATGCGTCGGTCACGTGACACATGTTTTATGGTCCATTTGGGCCAGAGATTTCGAAATTGATGTCGCCTGTGTCATTCGAGGTCATTTTGAGTCGAGTTTAGCTTAGGTCAGGTCACTTTCAGGTAAAAAAGGTCAAATTTTGAAGTTACAATTTTTCAATTAAAAAAGGTGTCTATTGGATGCAGGTTGAGCTCAGGAACACGATGGTGCTATTTATATTGGTGTACAATGTCAAATACGTACTGAAAAATTGATTTGAAAAATAAGAATTGTGAATTTTTTGCAATATTGCGTATAACTTGGCCATTTTTGAAGATATTTGGCTAAAACTTGCTAAAGCTAGTCATAAGCATGCGTTCTATAACATATATTCTGGTTTTTGCGAAAAGTCAAAAACTTTTTGAAAAAAATATGAAAATATAAATTTTGAGTTTTATTACCTATATATTTTTTTTGAGTTTTTTTGGAATTTTGAAAATCCGAGACAGCAGTTTGATTGCGCAGTCTATTCTGAGTCCTTTCATGCAAAGAAATTGGATCTAGCTTAAAAACTGAGCTCTTGGGAGTGATTGCCGTGGTTCAATGTTTTGCGACGAAATCGGCCGAACATGACGTCACTTTGACGTCATTTCCGGCCGACCTATGGTAGCTACGAAGTTCATGTTTTGACACAGGGTGTCAAATTGATGCAGCCGAAGGTACTGAAAGTTTGGCGTCGATACGTCTAGCGGTTTGGAAGTTATTGCAGAAAAACGGGAGGGAGCTTTGAATAGCCCCCCCCCCCCCCAGTGGGGCGCGGGTTAAATACGGGTGGAAGAAAAATGACGATTGGATCGGTGCACGCTGCTTCTGTAACAAAGCCATTTCGAGTACCACATGTTTGTAGAGTAGAGAGCCTTGTACTGTCAAACCGAACTTTTCCTCGTCAAAAAAGAAAAAGAACCGAAGTCGCCCCCTTTTTTGACGCCTCCGGCTCCGGCTCCAGCTCCGGCTCCGGCTCCGCACCCCTGCTTACAACAGTAGAAAAGGATAACACACATTAATTCCAGCTGAAAACAAAAGCAAAAACAAGTTAAAATGAAAGCATAAGATTAGATAAAAGTAAGAATACAAGTAAATGCAAAATTGACGTGAGAGCTCACCCATCGTTTTACCTCAGATATTTTCGTGTCTGTTACATAATACCGAGGCATGACGCAGGCATTGCTGCGCAAATTCGTTTGGTAAGCGGGCTCCCTATCAAAGGCGCCCCAGCCCTGTCGGACAGGGCCTCTGTGAAGTCCATTGTGGGGTTGGTGGAAGGACAGCGGCACTATTTGTTTTCTTTTCTGACGCTACGGTATAATGCATGCATATTATATGGAAGAGGTGAGCCATATAGTCTGACAGACCAGAGTCTGCTGACAGACCAGAGTCTGCTGTTGCATAAGGTCGTGGTGTGACGGAGCGCGGACTGTCGGACTGTCAGCGATAGCCGGAACTGGCGCCGCCACCTGTCAAAGGGCGCCTGTCACCTGTCATTGGCCAGTGTGTCACCTGTCATAGGTCAGCTGACCTCTGAACCGGAGGCGGCCCCGCGCGACCCCCGCTCTGGCCGGATGTCCCTCACTGACGGCAGATTCCAGGTCTCTCTCGGCCTCTCACGCTGCCCCGGACGTCGAGGTCAGTCCTTGTTGTCGACACGTCACCCCGCGATAGGTGACCCGGTCCTCGCCCACCGGTTAATGACTCCGTGACTGGGGCGGTGTCAGGTCCGTGACGGGCGCAGTGTCAGGTTCAGCGCGTGTGAGACGCGTGGGAGGGACGTGACGTAACGTGACAGACGTGACGGACGTGGCTGCGGCGCGGCCGGCCGG
The DNA here is from genome assembly GCF_019059575.1 of Amphibalanus amphitrite. NCBI lineage: Eukaryota > Metazoa > Arthropoda > Thecostraca > Balanomorpha > Balanidae > Amphibalanus > Amphibalanus amphitrite. The sequence continues at coordinate 23,517 of NW_024883288.1, forward strand.
CGCTCAAAGGCCGCCTCCCGTCCGGCGGGAGCTCAGTAGTTCCGCACTCCCGGTCTGCGATGTTCCGCCGCGCCCCGAGTCGCTCCGCCGTGCGCCCGGCCGCGGTCCGGGGGCCCGCCCTCCGCCCGGGCCCGGGTCTGACCGTGACCTGGTGCCTGCTGCTGGTGGTGGGGGCGGCGTCCGCCGCCTCCAGCAGCCTGCGCCGCTGTCCGGCCGAGCCCAACATCCGGACAACCGTCACCGAGACCAACACCAGCAGCACCTTCGTCAACGGCACCCTGACCGGCGCCAACGTCACCGAGCGCGCCGTCAACGGCACCGACCGGCTGATCGTCTGCGCCGAGAACCCGGCGGGCGCGCGGCACGAGTGTCAGCGCCACCGCGACTGCTTCCACCAGCTCAGCAAGGCCTTCTACTGCTGCAGGGGGCCGTGCCACAACAAGTGTCTGCACTACACGGAACTCAGGCCCGACAGGGGCCAGGGCAAGACCGGCGGCGAGAGCAAAAACAAACCGCAGAAGGTGCGCAGGCCAGCTGAGAAGGTGAGCAGGCCAGCTGAGAAGGTGAGCAGGCCTTCTGAGAAGGTGAGCAGGCCGGCTGAGAAGAGAGAGCACCAGGCGAGGGAGACAATTCCAAGTGGGAAGATCGATGAAGCTGAGCATGCAGAGAGAAAGGCTGGCGAAAGTACGCACCACCAGCACCATAGTGGCGGACATCACCACGCCCATCACCATGAGAGCGTGCCTACCCATCACCATGAGAGCGCGACTACCCATCACCATCCAAGCGCGCCTACCCATCACCATCCAAGCGCGCCTACCCATCACCATCCTATCATCATTTTTTAGCTAGCTATGACAGACATTGAAACTTGAGAAGGTAAGGTCACTCAAAGTGACCTGGTGACCTGACCTTGAATGACCCAGGTCTAAATGTTTCACAACATGTGCGGAAAAGATGCCGAAAAAGCTGTACAAAAAAAAAAACGGCGGCGCTCCATCTCCAAAACGCCGCGCCGGCGATGATATTGCGACGCGTCTTCCTTCAAGGGGCTGGTCTGGACACGCACAATGCAAGACGGCTAAGTAGCCAGAGGGATTTGCTCAAAGGCAAACTGAGAGTCAAATCTGCAGTTCGCAAAGATAAAAATATCGATGACTTTGTGTGCAAACACGGGAAGGCCACGAGTTGTGTGGGTTTGAGACAGAGTTGAGTTTGTTGCATTTATTGCAACAACAAAAAAATGAGTTAAAATTAGTCAACTATTCCTTAAAATAAAATGAAAAAACTGAAGTTTTCCAAACAATGCCCTTCACTCATTATAAGTTATATTCTGAAAAATATCGCAAATTAATGCGCATGCATAATTATGCAGTGTGTGCATAATCTATGAGCGTGTGCCAAGAAATTTCAATCTGAGTTACTCACAAAAATATTGAGATCACTGACAGTAGCGGCGGAACATCTTCAGGGGGGGGAGGGCACTGCCGACTTTTGGTCCCATTCTTTCCATGCAACGCCCATAGGGCTAATGTTGAAACGCCAAAATCAAAGGGGGCACGGTGCCCCGGTGCCCTTCCCGTTCCGCCGCCTATGATCACTGACAAGACCTGAATCAAAGTCGTTCGAATATAAGTCGGACACCGAGTCAACCTCCAAAATGGGTACCTATACGACACGTCATTGCTGACGCTGAAACTGACTCGCCTGTGACATAAAATATCGACCTAAAACTAACGCCGGCCTAACAGTCCGACCCCACCGGCCTAATAACCCTGCTAGCGGGGTAAGTTGGCCGCCGTGCAGACCTTTGTAAAATGTCAAAACTTAACCCGCGCCCCGTAGGAAGGGGGGGGGGGGGGGCCAAAACGGCCCAGCCCTGTCTTTTTTTCCGTCAATATCTCCTAAACGGCTGCAGATATCGCCACCAAACTTTAAGGACACCTCTGGGCATCAATTTTACAAGTTGTGACCAAAAATTTTCCAGAGGCTATGATAGGTTGGCCACAAATGACGTCAGAATAACGTCATGTTCTGCCATTTTCGACCGAAAAAAGAGCTTCGCGAGAAGAGCTGTCAGGCCTACAGCTTTGAAGATACAGAAAAATGATCAGAGCATGAAAGGTCTAGAATTGACAGGGCTACAAAACTGCCATCTCGGATTTTTGAAATCTTTGTATTTTGAACCTCAACAATAAAAAGTTATCTTTTTTATATATTAGCCAAAAAATCGAAGACATTTTTTTGAATTTCGATAAAACCAGTATACCTATATATATATATATATATATATATATATATATATATATATATATATATATATATATATATATATATATATATATATATATATATATATATATATATATATATATATATTATTATTGTTTTTTCTTATTGTTTTTTCAAGTGTGTCCTTTTTTACCCTGATAGCCCATCGAACGTCGCGAAACTGTAATTAGAACAATTATATATATATATATATATATATATATATATATATATATATATATATATATATATATATATATATATATATATATATATATATATATATATATATATATATATGACCCGTAACATATGTTACGGGTCATATGCTAACTTGGGCAGTATGCAAACTGCCCGGGCAGTATGCATTAGAGTGTATCGATTTGAGGGTTTTTATTCCAGATTGAGAGGAAACTGTCAGATAAAGTGGCGCTATATATTTGTAAGTAAGAAAAACACAAAATCGGTGTCCTGCGGTCAGTATTCTCTGGTCCGCGCCCACTTCTTTGAGACCATCTCGCCGTAACACGGGCTCCTATGGGATAACCTACTAGCGACATCTAGAATTGTAGGTGGCGCTAGCGTCGGCATGGCGTTTTAACGCAGTTTGTGGTGTCTGATGCTGATCTTACTCACTCAATAGCGTTTGTTTTCCTTAATTGCCCATAATAATTTGTTTCAGACGTCTAGTTTAACAACTTCAAATGACAGTTAGAGGTTCCTCTGACATACTTCATAGTATAAAATAACAAAACACACAGGGAGTGTGGAGTTTTAGCTACACATGTGCCTATTTTGCCCTAGTTTTGCTCTCGGCTCTCGGCCTAGGCCCTGTTCTGTCTGGGGCAGGTCGAAACCTATCTTATACCTTGGTGTGTATAGGAGAGCGTTACATGCGTTGGAAGGCTTGAATGGACTTTGAATGCCCATATCTGTATCATTATCATTAACAGTATCAAACCGCATCTATGCACTTTTCTCCTACGCTATGTTTTCGTGCTGTTCTCATGTCTCCTGTTCTATGATCACTGTATGTTTGTCTGGGTCACAAATGGCCATTGCTTTTGAGCAAAGTAATAGAAATACCCTAAAAACTAAAGTGCATTGCGTACACCAGTGCCTATCGCGCACCAGCCCAGTTCACCGTCAGTTAGCAAAGAGCTCTTCATTTAGGTAGTGCCTGTGACGCTTGAAACGGCTGAGCGGCACCAGAGGCAAAGTGTGTACGGCACATGAGTCAAATAATAGGATTCTGGATTATGTATGAAAGCAATGGTGTGGCCGCCGGTACGGCGTGTCTTTAATTTGGTTGCGTCGAGCCGATCTTGTGACGTCATTTTCGCTCACTCTCACTTCCGTTTCACAATTGTTTACGTTCCCTCGCGTTTTCCTTATTTCCGTTGAACTGATCAGCCCACGAGGGAGAAACGTATGCTATTTATTTTTCTAATGTGTTTCATGTTTTTGCCATATATTATTGATGCGTGTACCCTGTGAGCTCGTTGGTTCCGCAATTTAAATAGGGCAAATATGTTATATGACTAGAAATCGATTGGCTGTGGGTCGGGAGAGTGCGCCAGTTTGTGTGACAGCGGCCACATTTTGCCCCACAGGTCAAAACGTACCAGTACCTAAGTACGTGCCAAAGTACCAAAGAACCAGAGCCACTACGGACAGCTATGGCTGATGCTCATCGTTGATTTAGTGTCTTTTGTTTTGTTTGCCAATTTGTTATCTTTTATATACATGTAGTTTATTTTATCCTTTGTTTTTCACCACTGGCGTATGAAGGCCGGTTCAGTTTTGACGTATCCCAAGTGGGATGTAGAGTAAATGAATTGTATTGATTTTGTTGCCATGAGTAGTGTTTGGCAAAGTCGATTAACCATGTATTTACCCACTGACTCGTATTTGCCCACTGACGGTGCTGCCCTTGACTAACTCGAGTACTGACCAATGATTGACCAGCTGATTCCTGTTGACCCACTCCGTACTTGCCTGTAGTTAGCACATGGTCTTCAATCCTGTCTTGGCTGTGAGACCTACCTACCTACCTGATGATGGATGGTCAGAACAGTCAAGACGAGTTGTCTGACGGAGCCAGGGCTCGGAGGACCACAGAGAAGGGTGCACAGTACCAGCTCAGCATGAAGCAGAAGCTGTACAAGCGTGCACTGAGTTCCGTCCGTGCATCAGGTCAGAAGTTGTGCACAGCAGTATCACAGAATGAAAGTCACGAGCAAGTCAGAAGTGAGTACAACAAATGGAAAGGGCTCTGCCAAGATCTGGTGGCGGCTGATGAAGGGTTGCGGCTGCTACTACCTCCAGAAGATGTTGTCTACCATGCGGACAGACACTCCAGGCAACTTGAAGAAAATGATGCAGTCTCAGCAAAAGTGATCAAGTTCCTGAGTACTGTTCAGCAAGTAGAGGCAGCTGATGATGTGGAACCACAAGACAGTGCGTCCGACCTGTTTGCGACCACCAGAACAGCTCTGTCGACCAGGGTAAGTCATCAGTCAGGTGACTCGACTACAAGCTCTGCAAGGCTGAAAGAAATGACAAGACAAGCCGAGTTAGCAACAAGAGCTGCCCTAATGAAGAAGAAACTTGAACTGAACAAGAGAAAACTTGAAATGCAGTATGAAGAAGAAGAGGACAAACTGATGACCGAACTCGCTGTGAGTGAGGCAAGAACAAGAGCGATTGACAAGTTTGAAAGAGAGCTCACCAACAGTGCTGAAGGATGTCGACCTGAACCGGATGCAGCTGCAGAAAGGCTACAAGTGATGCACCAAATGGAACTGAATGATGGTGTAAGAAGAGGCCAAGAAGCAGAGCAAGCGGAAGGTCAACAACTACAAGCGACTGTGGTACGACCCAGTCAAGAAACTGAACAATCCCGAGTGGCTTCAAACCAGAACACAGGTGTGGTTGAAGATCTCGTGAACCTCCTGAGGGAGGAAGTGAGGCAGAATCATCTTCCTTCACTGGAGCCAGATGTTTTCCATGGTGACATTGGCAAGTTTGACCTCTGGCTCAAGGGCTTTGAGACTTACATCGAGCACAGAACCAGCTCACCGATTGAACGCCTTCACTACCTTGGCAAGTATACCGCAGGAGAAGCCAAGCATGCAATCATGGGATATCTTCAACTTCGCAGTGAAAATGCCTACCAGCAGGCGAAGACCAAGCTCATGGACAGGTATGGAAATGAGTTTGTGAAGGCATCAACACTCAAGAACAGAATCCGTAGCTGGCCTGCCATAAGAAGTGGAGATGGAAAGGGGCTAAGGGAGTTTGCTGACTTCCTGGAGCAGTGCCAAGCTGCGTCAAGTGCAGCTGGCCACCTGCGAGTGCTGGATGACCAGCACGAGAACAGCATCATGCTGAAGAAGCTGCCAAAGCCTCTTGTTGACCGCTGGAGAAGGTATGTAGACCAGAGGCTCCACGAGCCAGCTGAAGGTGAGACGGCAGGGTTTCCTCGGTTCTGGGAGTTTGTGAGATTCCTGTCCAAGGAAGCCAGAGTTGCCTGTGGACCTATCCAAGATCCTGTCACACGAGATGAGAAGGAGGGTGGACGTGGAGACAGGAGGGTGGCCAGAGCTCTCCAAACCGGTGCGACTGCAGCTTCAAGAGACGGCGCCCCTCGCTCTGCTACCCATGGCTGTGTTGTGTGTGCTGAGGGTGCTTCTGCTGAAACCGTACCTGTCCCTCATCCAGTTGACAAGTGCAAGGTGTTCCTCAGGATGAAGCTGAAGGAGCGACAAGCAGCTGTCATGAGGCATGGTCTGTGCCGAGGATGCCTGAAGCGGGGTCACATCTGGCGATCCTGTCAGAAGAAGCAGAACTGTGAGACCTGCGGAAGAAGGCACCCAACCGCTCTACATGATGAGACCTTCACCGCTCCAACCTCAGTCGGACAGGACAAGCAGCAAGGAACAAGGATACAAGCTGGATGCGAAGCAGGTCAGCCCAGAGTGGAAGCCACATCTCTTCGTGTGGCGTCTGAGGCTGGAGACGGGCGTCCAGGCTGCATCCATTCCGTGATCATTCCTGTGTATGTCCACCACAAGTCTAATCCTGACATGAAGGTCCTGGTCTATGCAGTCCTGGACCCCCAGTCCGATGCGTGTTTTGTATCAGACTCAACCTGCGCAGCACTGGGTGCCAAGGGTCAGCAAGTTTCGTTGGAGCTGAAGACTGTGAGTGGACCATCTGTGGTGTCAAGCTCAGCTGTCCAGGATCTGGTGATGGAGTCGACACAAGGTGACTGCACTGTCGAACTCCCACAGTGCTTCTCAAGAGAGGCGATACCGGCAGACAGGTCCTGCATCCCGAGACGGAAGACAGCTAGGATGTGGCCACATCTTCAGTCCATTGCTGACGAGTTGCCTCTCCACTACCCAACTGCAGAGATCGGACTGCTCATCGGGGCAAACTGCCCCAAGGCAGTGAAGCCAAGAGATGTTGTCACTGGAGAGGATGATGACCCCTGGGCTGTGAGAAGTGCTCTGGGATGGGGCATTGTCGGCCCAGTGTCTGACTCCAGGACAAGCATGACTGCCTGCCAGTACGTGGACGCTGGTAGTGGCGAGCGAAGGCTGTGTCACTTCGCTTTCAGAACTGCTGCCCGAGAGATGACGCCTATGCAAGTGGCTCAGCTGTTCGAGCAAGACTTCAGAGATACCAAGATGGACAAACCGCAGTCTGTGGAGGACAGATTGTTTCTCAAGAAGATGACGGAAGGAACTCGTCAGAGGGAAGATGGGCATTTCGAGATGCCTCTCCCCCTGAAAGAAGATGTGAGACTGCCCAACAACAAGGCCGTTGCCATGCAGCGCCTGAAAGGACTCAAATCGAAGTTGGTCCGGAACGAAGCCTTCAGACGTGACTACACGACCTTCATGGAGGCTACCGTGGCCAACGGACATGCAGAGAAGGTCCCAGAAGGTCAGCTGCGGCTGGACAATGGAAGGGTCTGGTACCTGCCGCACCACGGGGTGTACCACCCCAAGAAACCCGGTAAAATTCGCGTCGTATTTGACTGCAGCGCGGAATTCGGTGGGCAGGTCCTGAACAACCATCTTCTCCAGGGACCAGACATGACTAACAGTCTAACCGGCATACTCTGTCGGTTTCGAAAGAACCAGGTAGCCGTGACATGCGACATACAAGGCATGTTCAACCAGGTGGGAGTAGACACAAGAGATCGGGACTTTCTGAGGTTCATGTGGTGGGAGAACGGAGATCTGAAACAGGCACCACAGGAGTACCGAATGACTACCCACCTGTTTGGAGCAAGGTCATCACCCGCGTGCGCCATGTTCGCGCTCAGGAAGACTGCTGACATGTACGAAGACGCAGAAGGAAAAGAAGCAGCCGAGTTTGTGAGAAAGAATTTTTACATTGATGATGGTCTGACCTCTGTTGACAGTGAAGATGAAGCCATCGACCTGATCGACTCAACTAGGAAAATGTGTACCCGTGGCGGGTTCACCCTCCACAAGCTGCTCTCCAACAGCGTGAAGGTGCTGGAAGCTGTCGTCACTGCGCATCCCAAGGTGCTACAGGACGAGCGACTTCGGCCTCGTGAAGCGGACAGAGCTACATCACTTCTCAGACGCCTGTACGCACGGCTATGGGCAGTGCAGCTACCTGCGTCTCATTGATGAGCAGGATCGGGTCTGCTGCAGGCTCGTGATGAGCAAGGCCCGAGTCACTCCCTCGAAACCCGTGACGGTGCCCAGACTCGAGCTCACTGCTGCCCTGACCTCGGTCCAGGTGAGCTGCTTTCTCCGAGAAGAGCTGGACATCGAGGACCTGGCAGAGTACTTCTGGACAGACAGCCGAGTGGTCCTCGGCTACATCTCTAACGACGCCAGAAGGTTCCATGTCTTTGTAGGGAACCGAGTGCAGCAGATCAGGGAGCACACCGAAAAGGACCAGTGGCTGCACGTGGAGACAAAGTTGAACCCAGCTGATCTGGCCTCCAGGGGCGCGAGTGCTGCAGAGTTGGAGAGCAGTGATCTGTGGTGGAATGGACCTCCGTTTCTCAGAAGCACCGACCCGCTGCCGGGACGAGATCTTGACACGACTCTGGACCAGAAGGATCCTGAGGTGAGACGCGCGGCTCAGACTGCCGTGACACTTCAGACGACCACGTCAGAGACGGTTCGCTTTGCAAGTTTGACGGAAAGGCTTGAACGCTTTTCAGACTGGCACCGAGCCAAGAGAGCAGTCGCACTCTGCCTCAGATACAAGGACGCACTCCTGGGGCGGCGTTCGTCACCTGACCGCCCGTTGACTGTGACAGAACTCGAAGAAGCCGAAACTGTGATAGTGCGAGCTGTGCAGGAAGAAACGTTTACAGAGGAGCTGAGGACGCTGAGTTCGAAGATGACGGCGTCAGAGCAGGGTGAAACAGCTACAAAGGCCATCAAGAAAACAAGCAAACTGCACAGATTGGACCCCTACGTCAATGAAAATGGAGTGATCTGCGTCGGCGGCAGAATCAGGAGAGCGGACCTGCCGACTAGTCAGCTACACCCGATGGTACTCCCACGAGCAGGTCACGTTACCCGCCTCGTCATTGACCACTGCCACAAGAGAGCTCATCACCCCGGACGAGGAATGACGATCGCCGAAATCCGCTCAGCAGGATTCTGGATCGTTGGCGTCAGAGGCGCCGTGTCCCGTCACATTCTGCACTGTGTGATGTGTAAGAGAATCCGCGGCACCTTTCAGGGACAGAAGATGTCCGACCTGCCTGAGGAGCGTCTAGTGCCGTCTGAGCCATTCACTTACAGCGGCGTGGACCTCTTCGGTCCGTTCTATGTGAAGGAACGGCGCAGTGAACTGAAGAGGTGGGGAGTCATGTTCACCTGCCTCGCTTCAAGAGCGGTACACATCGAGACGGTGAACTCTCTCTCCACAGATTCGTTTCTGAACGCTTTCAGAAGGTTTGTTGGACGACGAGGCCCTGTAAGGACTCTACGCTGTGACAGAGGAACGAACTTTGTCGGAGGGAAAGCAGCTATGGAAGCCGCTTTGGACGAAATGGACGCAGGAGAGATTCAGCGAGAACTGCTGAAGAACAACTGTGACTGGGTCGACTTTCAGATGAATGCTCCCTGTGCTAGCCACATGAGCGGCATCTGGGAACGTATGATCCGCTCCGCTCGAGCAGCGTTGGACGCTGTGTTGAAAACCCACGCCGAGCAGATGGACGACGAAGTGCTGCGGACAGTGATGGTGGAAGTGGAGGCGGTAATCAACAGCCGTCCTATTCCTTTCCCAGAGATGACCCAAGTAGATGTAGTAGAACCTCTGACCCCAAACCAGATACTAACACAAAAGACGAAAAGGGTACTCCCGCCCCCCGGTAGATTCTTACCTGTAGATGTGTACTGCCGCCAGCGATGGCGCAGGGTTCAGTATTTAACTAACCTCTTCTGGAGCAGATGGATGGCAGAGGTACTGCCGACGCTACAAGAACGCCGGCGCTGGACGAGAGAGCAGCGCGGGGTGGAACCTGGCGATGTCGTCCTCTTGGCTGAACCCGACTCGCCGCGTAGCAGCTGGCCCCTGGCGAGGGTTCTGCAGTCGCTCCCCAGCAGAGACGGACTGGTCAGGAAGGTTCGGATCGTGTCCGGCGGGAGAGAGCTGGAGAGGCCCGTACACCAGCTGGTGATGCTCGTACGACAGACGGCGGCGAACGGCGAGCACAGCCAGCCGCCCGCTCGCCGAACAGAAAAGTGAGTTTCCCGGCGGCGACGGGGAGGCGCGGCCGCGGGCCGCGGCAACATGGACGACCGGACTTCAGATGGAGGTTCGCGGAGGCAACGGGGGAGTGCAGCCGCGAGCAGTGCGGTTAGCGTCCAGTGAGCGCCGAGTGGACGTCGTGAGTGCTCGGCGGCGAAGGGATGGTGCGATCACGGGCGGCCTGGGCGGCCCGCGTGGCTGAAAGGACGGTGGATGACGTTCAACGCTGTGGACGAGGAGGCGCGTTTCGAGCGGCTCTCTGAGCCATCAACCAGGCGCTGGACTACTGGCGTTCACAGCTGTAGATGAGGAGGCGCGGTTCGAGTGAGACGCGCCCTTCGAGCGCCAGCCGGGCGCTAGACTGACGTTTACCGCTGGCGAGGAAGCAGCGATGGTGCCGAGAGCGCTCTGTGATTGGAAAGTATCGTGTGGGTGATGGGTAAATCACTGCAGAGTGAGTGATTTAGAGGAGGCGTGTGGCCGCCGGTACGGCGTGTCTTTAATTTGGTTGCGTCGAGCCGATCTTGTGACGTCATTTTCGCTCACTCTCACTTCCGTTTCACAATTGTTTACGTTCCCTCGCGTTTTCCTTATTTCCGTTGAACTGATCAGCCCACGAGGGAGAAACGTATGTTATTTATTTTTCTAATGTGTTTCATGTTTTTGCCATATATTATTGATGCGTGTACCCTGTGAGCTCGTTGGTTCCGCAATTTAAATAGGGCAAATATGTTATATGACTAGAAATCGATTGGCTGTGGGTCGGGAGAGTGCGCCAGTTTGTGTGACAGCGGCCACATTTTGCCCCACAGGTCAAAACGTACCAGTACCTAAGTACGTGCCAAAGTACCAAAGAACCAGAGCCACTACGGACAGCTATGGCTGATGCTCATCGTTGCTTTAGTGTCTTTTGTTTTGTTTGCCAATTTGTTATCTTTTATATACATGTAGTTTATTTTATCCTTTGTTTTTCACCACTGGCGTATGAAGGCCGGTTCAAATGGTGAAAGGTATTTTATTAACTCGGTTGGCGCGGCGGAGAAGGACCGACGTAAAAGTCGGTCTCGTCATTGGCCTCGGCAAGTGCGCCGAGCAGGGCCTGAACGTGAGCTAGCTACAGCAGGGGTCATATCACGGACTGGTTGACAGTCAATCTGTGCCGGTGACCGGGCTCTTGCATGTGATCCTGTATTAAAACACCGCAGACTCACGAGTCCTGGTTGACTGTAGCCGTCTCTCGCATGCGGCAGTTCAGTTTGGTAGTATGCCTATTCCACCTACATAGACGCACCTGTTCGGGTACAGATAGTGCGCTGTTCCGGTACAGACAGCACCCGTTCCGTGCTTCCATCCTCAGGATACTGAAATCCTTCTCCTCCACGCCGAAACCCCCTCCGGGCTGGACAGGCAACTTTATCTCATGCGGGCTGCTCCCTTGGAGCGGCACCGCGGCTCCCGAGGGAGCGCACCCCGTAGCCGGGTGCAGTGAGTACTTTGGGGATGGGTGGCCTGTCCTCTGGACGGGCTCAGCCCCGGCGACTCACTAGGGTGCCTGCCCAGACCAATGTCACCCCCTAATTCCTATCATCCTTCCGGCTCTGAAATGGTCTTGTCGGACCGAAAGAGCCTAACCCAACAAAACAAACAAACAAATACAGACGGCATCGCCGGGTCTCGAGGTGACCGGTGACGGCACTGTCGCCGCCGTTGGTCGCGGTGACACGGGCGGCGGGAAAGTCACCGGACCTGCACCATAGTACGGTGAATGGTTGGGCCTTCGCCGGCTGTAACTATTTATTTGGGATGCGAGCTGTATGTAATACTACCAGCGCACGATATTCACCGTCTTCGCCGCGCGGTAAGAGAGGAGCCCACGGCAGTCCGGTAGGATAGGCTGAGTTGTGACAAGTTCTACCCTGAAAGTGACCACCTTTGGGGCACTGAGGGACCGCTTGACGTGGCCACTCGTCGGTTTCGGTTTCACCTACTGGCTACTAATTTTAACAGCAGACGTTCGGAGACTGCTAAGTGGGTTTGTTCGTTATGCTTGGTTAGAGCCTATGGGTTAGTCTATTCGAGAACATTTTAGGGCCGTGGTATGATGAATAAATGAATTAGCGGGGAGAGGGCAATATCAGAATAAAGTCGACCATCGGGCACCGGCTGTGTGCCGCAGCGTCTCAGTCAAAAGACACCATAATGGCTGCAATGCTCTGAGTCAGGCTATGCTGGGATGATAAAACACGAGAGGGAGAGGGCAATGTAAGGTTCAATCAACCAAGGCTCAATCGGTTCAATCAACCACTGACGACTAGTCCGCTGTACCGCTGGGACGGCATTTCAGCGCCGGGACATACTGTTTTGACGGCAAGTCACAACGGGACAGACTAGAGCATACATTTGTTGAAATGGTCACTCCGAAGCTGACTTCCATCGGTTGTCTGCTAGGCGGACCGTTAATCCGGAACACGGAGAAGTGCAAGCAAGGATGATGGTGAATTAGTCGTAATATAGGACAGAAAGCAAACTGGCTCACCAGTCACCAGTTACCGAGCACCTGACCAGTGTCCACTTTGACATTTGGTCGCTGGTAACACAATTGTACCGGCTATATGTAGTCCTTAAAGTACGATGCGGCAGGAGCTCAGTTGCTAATAGTTGCCTAATCTGCTATTTACTTGTTCGTGTTTAAGAGCTCAGGGCGCTAATGCATAGGTAACGTGTATTGTGTTATGTGTGATAATGTGTGGAAAGCTATGCGTTTGCAATGGAAAAACACTTGCAATGGAAAAAACAGCAATATACCAACACCAATGATGTAAAAAATGTGCATAATTTAATCCGAATGGCTTTTTTTACGTTTACAGATGTCTGAAATTAAGTTAGAGACAGTCTGGAATCACTGCCATCTAGCGTCAAAAGGGGAGAACTAAAGCTTCATCCTACGTCCGCAGCAGTTGGAATGGGGTTTACAAAAACCGTTCCGGGTCAGTCAATTTTGAGTTTTGAGGAAAATGTTGCGCCCAGATATTATTTTTATGTCCTTGCGCCAAATAATATGCCAGTTTCCTTGCAAATTTCGGTTATCGATACACTCTAGTATGCATACTACCCAACAGCCCGGGCAGTATGCATACCGCCCGGGTAGTATGCATACTACCCGACCCCTTGGGCAGTATGCATACCGCCCGGGCAGTATGCATACCTCCCGGGTAGTATGCATACCACCCACCTTTCTTCTCACGGGCAAGATGTTTACTCGGGCAGTATGTTGACTACACTTCGTGAGGCTTGTTAAAGGGACTATCCCACCTTCCAAAATGTTGTTAAAACCAGTTAAATTGTGCCCGACTTTATAGATTGGATGACCAGGAACACGGTTCGGGCATTTATTTTTCATTTAACATCTTAGGCTTCCCATATTCCAAACACAAACTTTCAAATAGGGGAAAGTGGGGTAAGACGGTCAGGGTAGGTAAGACTATGTGTGACGTCACAGCCCAAAATTACCTCCTTCCCCAGGCCACATTACTGTCATAAAGCTGATTCTTTTTACTCTGTAGGCACCAGAACAAAGTTCAGACCAAGTTTTAAGCGATTTTTCAACGAACAAACCCATTTAAATCAGAATGACTAAACGAGGTGACGTCACACTAACGGTCGCTCCATGTTGAAGATAGGGCCTTGTACAAGGCCCATTTTCAAATGAAGGGAACGAATTTCTTCAACACCAAGAGGCCGCGGGGGTTGCAACCTAGATAGATAGTGGTTTCTGAACCTCGCCGCAAACTTGGCTATCTCAACTCAAACCCCATGTTAAAGGTGGGATAGTCCCTTTAATGCAATAACTCGCGTATATATGTGAATGACAAACGTTTCAACCTTCCGGGTCGTGGGGGGGGGGCATTTTTTGTCCCCCTTAGTTTTTTCGATATATCTCCAGAATTCCGCTGCGCCGATTGCCACGAAACTTTCAGTACCCTCCCGGGATCGTAGCTTTTACACATTGTGACCAAAAATTTTCCAAAGGCTATGATAGGTTGGCCGGTAATGACGTCAGAGTGACGTCATTTCTGCCATTTTCGACCCAAAAAAGGTTTCGCGGGAAGAGCTGTCAGGCCTACAGCTTTATAGATACAGAAAATGTTTAAGAATAGGTATAAAAAGTGTCGAATTAGAGGGCTACAAAACTGCTATTTCAGATTTTTTAAAATGTTTCGATATTGAAACCCCCAAAATCAAAAAAGGAATTTTTGACCTAATAGGCAAAAAATCCATTTTTTTTTTGAATTTCGAAAAAAACGGAAAATATGTGATAGTCCCTACCGCCTTCTATCCACATACCAAATTTGAGATTGATTCCTCTTTTTTGGCAAAGTTATAGCGAAAAAAGATTTGTTCAAAGTTGATGACGTCAAATTTTGTCGTCATCTTTTCATTTGACTCAGTTCACGCTTCACAATGACAATGACTTGTTGGCCACTGGTTATTCAACAATGGATATGGGAAAAAGTAATTTCAACACTTTATTCCAATCCTCATTCCATCCTACGATCGATCAATCACGTTTGACGACAAAAATTCTTCTCGGTCGATCTATTGTTATCTAGAGAGCCATTCATATTCTTAATGTGGACATGGATTACACAACTTTAAGTCGGAAAGCGGGCAGTATGCTAACTGCCCAAGCTTTTGGGCGGTATGCATACTGCCCAAGGGGTCGGGTAGTATGCATACTACCCGGGCGGTATGCATACTGCCCGGGCTGTTGGGTAGTATGCATACTGCCCAAGTTAGCATATGACCCGTAACATATATATATATATATATATATATATATATATATATATATATATATATATATATAATCTACATACCAAATTTCAGATCGATATCTCTGTTTTTGGCCAAGTTATAGCAAAACAACTGTTCAAAACCCAGCCAGCAATCCCAATCCGTTCCCGATCGGGATTTTTGGACTCAGCCCGCACCACCCCGATCGGGACCGGAGTGGGACAGGATTGAGAAATGAGACACTTTGTACGGGCTGGAACGGTCCGGATATCCCAACCTACCCCGCACGGTCGGTTGGGAGATCCCGCACGTATCCGGACCGCCTTATGACGTTTTAACAAGCGCTTAACTCCGATCCCGATCGGGATTCCCCAAATCTCCCCGCACAACCGGTTCGGAAATCCCGCACGCATCCGAACCGCCTTATGGCATTTTAACAAGCGATGAACTCCGATCCCGATCGGGATGTCCCAACTCGGCCCGCACGGCCGGTTCGGGAATACCGCAGGCATCTGACATATTAACCGCAGTCTTATAACCGCAGATTGCTGTTATGCAGATGCGACCACTTTGCTTGCGCCACCGCAACCCCTTCGCCTCTTCATTATTCTCCAATTCAACCTTTATAATGCCTGCACGACAAAATGAATTACATTGGACACTGAAATATATTCACAAATTTACTGGTTGCACACAGGTCAAATTTTTACAAATTCACAGCCTGGCCAGCACATTCATGGCGTCGGCCAACATCTTAGCGCCGCTGCAAGGCGCTGGCACAGCGGACTCACTTCCGGTGTTCACAGTCATTATAGCAGGCCTGCGCCTTGTTCGTGTCGGCTCCTCTGCGGACAGTGTGTCCGTGTGCCGTCACGGGCTTCAGAGAGCCACCGCAAAACTATGTAGACGGCTGGCATCTGGTCGGGCGGTTCACCACTGTGCGAAGAGAGCATCTGAAAATGACCAAGAGGTAATTAATCAAAGTCTAGGACACACTAAAAATCACTAAGAAATAACCCACATTTGACATTTCACGTGGTACCTATGCCTGGTAATTCAGGTTTCAAACCTACAATGCAACCAACGACACTTGACAATGAGACCAAACATCTTCTGTCCATGATAACTGATCAAACATGCGATAGCACGAGTGTAATTCACATGCCGTACAACCACAACGAACATAAAAATTTATATTACCTATAGCTTTTCCGCTCCCTACATCACGGATGAAGTGTGCACTATACTCACCCTGTTCTCAAAGACGGACTGATTTCCCTGCAACGACAACAGTTGAACCGACCGCTTGCTAGAGCCAGTTCAAAAGCAATATCCTAAGGCAGCAGCTCAAAGGAGGGATCGACACTTGACCAACGCGGCAGCTAGACTGGCCGCTGCGCTCAGAGGACGCGTCTGCCTGCACGCGGCCCATCTGATTGCTTTTCCAGGCTTTCTGGGCCACCGGATATGGTGCCCGAAGCGCCTTCTCAGATCGGTTGGGATAACAACGTAAATCACAAGCCTGTCTAAACACGGGATTCGATTGGGCTATCCGTACCGCGTCCCAACCGATTAACCCGCGCCCCACTGGGGGGGGGGGGCTATTTATAGCCCCCCTCCCGTTTTTCTGCAATAACTTCCAAACCGCTTGACGTATCGACGCCAAACTTTCAGTACCTTCGGCTGCATCAATTTGACACCTTGTGTCAAAATTTGAACTTCGTAGCTACCATAGGTCGGCCGGAAATGACGTCAGAGTGACGTCATGTTCGGCCGATTTCGACGCAAAACATTGAACTACGGCAATCGTTCCCAAGGGCTCAGTTTTTAAGCTAGATCCAATTTCTTTGCATGAGAGGACTCAGAATAGACTGTGCTATCAAACTGCTATGTCGGATTTTCAAAATTTGCAAAATTTTGAAAATTTCATATAATGAAATTCAAAATTTACATTTTTACATTTTTTTCAAAATTTTTTTGACTTTTCGAAAAAACCGGAATATATGTGATAGATAGCGTTATTATGACTAACTCTAGCAAGTTTTAGCTAAATATCTTCAAAAATGGCCAAGTTATACGCATTATTGCAAAAAACTTACAATTATTAATTTTTCAAATCAATTTTTCAGCACGTATTTGACATCGTACGCCAATATCAATAGCACCATCGTGTTCCTGAGCTCAAACTGCATCCAATAGACACCTTTTTTGTTGACAAATTTTAACTTCAAAATTTGACCTTTTCCCATCCAGCAATTCGCTTGGGCTGAACTGTGGCAAGCGTCGGGCAGCTTGGGCTTAGCTTGGGTTTGCCCACTTTGATCAAAACCAATGTATTTTTTACTAGGGCTGAGCTGGGGCATGCCGCAGCTATGCCCACGTGCGGATAGCAGTAGCTCAGCCCGACATCTGCCCGCGCATCCAAAACAGGCTTAACTTGGGCGGAGCGCGGGCTGATCAAGCTGGCTGTGTCCTTCGGCTAACTGGAGTAAAGCCGGAGCTTAGCCACACTTGTTCGGCTGTTCGCGCATGCGCAGTTCTGCGCCAATCATGTGCAGCGTTTGTGACAGTCTGCGCGCTGTGCGACGAAACGACACACCGGTGTTGGGGCATTTGGTGGCTGATGTTTGGGCGCGTGTGACAGCGCGAAGAAGGGATAGTGCTCACTGCTCTTATCAAGTGGACTGGCATGGAGTTTTACGGTAGGTAAGTGTATTGAATGGTGCGCTTGATCGTATGTAAACGTCATGATTTTGACTGAGTTTCACGCCATCAAACATGAAGCTGAATAGCTGTTCAGCCTGGCGACTTATACCCTCGCTCAGAAAAGCTGCATTCCGTGCCTTTATATCTTTGTGAAAAACCAGCACTTCTGACCCAGGAAAATGAAATACAAAACGCAAATATTTATCTACTTATCACCGAGCACGCTCATTCTCTGTCCGCATTTAAAATCAAATGAACATTTTATACGGATCAATGAAAAGTGCTTTTGCAGTATTAATGCATCAATAAGCTATTTTTCAAGCAAACATGCAATGTAAATTAAACCAATTAATCTCTTTTTCAGGTACGTACCATTAGAGCAAATGGTTCCAAAAAATAGAATAGTTATACAAACCAGGACCGGGTGGACGCCGCAGTCGCCCTCGCCAAGTGGTTTAGCGGAAACTGCCTGCTTATTTTGCCAAATTGTCAGGGAACTCAGATTTGTTTTTCAATAGAAAAACACAATTCTAAAGAATAGTGTTTTAACTATTGACAACAAACCTTCGGTTATAATTAAGTAGGTATACCTACATATACGGAAACTACGCCGAAAGCTGGCCGACCACCTACTGCAGATGTGTGTGTGTGTGGAGGAGCCAGACGCCTCCAAAGCTCCCATTCACCACAGGGCCTCGGCTAAGGAATTTTGACTGGTGGGCCACTTGGGCAGCGACATGGACTGACCTTCGTAGCCATAGCCCCCCCCCATTTTCGATTTCTCCCCAGATTTCGGCCACTTTATTCTGCAAAGAACGTCAGGATGGCATTAAAAAATATAAAAAAAAACGGGGCTGGACCCCCCTCCCCCGACTCTTCAGAGAGAGGAGAGAGTAGGGACCCACAACCCTCTCAGTGGTGATACTCCGGCAGTGCACATAAAATCGCATAAGTATGCACAAAATATTGACGCAGATTATAAAACTTTGGACGATAACTTACGGCCGGTCGGATGTTAAAAATCAGCGAGCCCTGAATGGATCGCTCGTCGACTGGTCGGAGATTCGGAAGCGGTCGGGCGGGATCGGGCGTTGTCGGGTGGATCGGGAGGAATTGTGAACAGCACGAGTGCAACTTTATATATAAAGTGGGTTGTAGCAGGAACCCCAAAAGGGGGTTGAAGCAGCAACCCCAACATCTCTGAAAATGATCATTAAGCTTATTGGTGTCGCATGGAAAAGAATTGACTCAAAAGCCCAAGCGCACTGCGCAACCCTAATCTTTTCTTTAAAAAAAACTAAGTTATGTACACTTCTGGTGATCAGTGTCCCAAACTTCAGATTTCTCTTGGGTGTCTGAGTGGAAAATTCTAGCCACCCGAAATGTGAGAGTGGAAAATTATCCATTCTTATTCTTAAGTGTCATCTTCAGCCCAAATGACAAATTTTTGGAACGCTGACTGTGAACGGTTCGAAATTCGTCCGACTGGTCAGATGTGCGACTGCAAGCATCATACCGGTCGTGAAGACGCATAATATCGCTTGCAGACTTCAATCGGCTGGAAGTTGCCGACACTACCTCTAGTTTGACTCTGGCTTATATCGTGTCTATCGGCGAGCCGTCTGAGATCGCTCGCAGGCTTATATCCCCGACCGTCTGAACTGATCTGTTCTTTATTCGTAGTTTTTCTTGTAACCGACTGGTCTGCGGCAGATGCTTATGTGACTGCAACCACTCGATCGATCGGAAAGCTTGCAAGAACTCTCGTAGACCTCGATCGGCTGGAAGCCGCCGACACTATCTGTAATTGACAGAGGCAGACGTCTTTCACGATTATTGCATAAAATTTAAAGCCTCGGTCACACTTCACCGGATTGGACCAACGGACGAGAAACGGACGAGAACTGTCAGCGTCCGGTGATGTCCGTTTGTTTCCGTTGGACGTCCGTTTGTCATCCGTTAATATCCGTTCCATGTCCGGTGGTGTCCGGTTGAGCACACCGGACACCACCGGACAAAGAACGGATATTAACGAATGAGAAACGGACGTCCAACGGAAACGAACGGACATCCCCGGACCCCGGACATCACCGGACGCCGTCTGTTTCTCGTCCATTGGTCCAATCCGGTGAAGTGTGCCACCGAGGTTTAACCTACGGCTGTCTCAAGAAACCGGGAATGGTGATGGTATTAGGCGGGCAACGACGATCAAGTTCTTACTTTTAATAAATGCAACAATGTAGTAGCCAGGGCCTCTGTCTCTGTCTGTATCACAATGTTACCTACGTCGTGATGTAAAATGGGAAAACTTAGATTTTTCGGAAAATTACTGGTGGGCCAAATCTTTGAGGCTGGTGGGCCATTTCGGGTCACTGGTGGGCCATTTGGCCCACCAGTTAACATGTTAGCCGAGGCCCTGATTCACCAGAGTGAAGTTCCTTATAAACGATTGTTTGCTTATTGCTTTATGTCTTATGAGCGATTACTTGCCGTCCTTGCTTTATGCTTTCGGTTGAGTGTTTAACCAAGTATTATGAACGGGGAGGGAGGCTAGCGGGCCTTGTGATTGTTTTATAGTTTTGATGGCGTTTTTTCATGACTCATGCCATATTACTGCTGCAGTTTGCAGTCCACTGTTTCATGTATTTGTGTTTCATTTGACGTGTCTGTAGTCGTTTGAAATATACATTCAATCAAAGTCAACCACTACTTTCCTTTTGCAATGCTCGAGCCTCGATGACCGGTTAACAGAGCATATGAGTGACCGTAACAATTTTAAATATGCATTGAAACCGCACCGAACCTGCTGCAAGTGCATTGGCTGCTCCTTGCTACTTGATCCTGTGTGAAGCAAAAGCAAGATGAAGTCAAGTCGAGGCTTGAGAAAACAGGAGCCGTCACTCGAGCCGAACCCGAGCAAAGCCACAGCAGTTTGCAATGTATAAACCCCATTCACTTCTATGGCTTAAGTCGGGATAGACAGGGCACACAGAGTGGGCTTGCCGGAGTTCAGCCCGCTCGGGCCCAGAGTAATCTCCATTATATAAATGGATTCACTGCTCGGGCTTAAATCGGGCTAACGCCAATCGTCGCTCAACTAGGGCTAAACTACGGCTGTCCGGAGCTCGCAGAGCGGGCATACCTCCGGCAGAGCATGGGCTTTAGTCGGCGTTTTTGTGTCATACGCCGACTTTAGCCCAAGCCCTAGCCGACTTAAGCCCGACTAAAAATCTCGGGCAATCCGCACTTGAGCCTGCTTGGGCCCGGAGCAAAATTGCTGGCTGGGTTTTGACCTGAAAGTGACCTGACCCTAAGCTAAATTTGACTCAAAATGACCTCGAATGACACAGACGACATCAAATCCGAAATCTTTGGCCTAAATGGACCATAAAACATGTGTCACGTGACCGAGGCATGATATAATATTTTCGTGACCTGTGATGACCTGACCTTGACCTGAAAATCAAAGTACAAGTTTGGTACCCTCAGGGTATCTAGAACATCTGTTCACGAGTGTGTGAACCAAAAATGAGCCTGATCGGACCTGTAAGACGGCGGCCAGAGCCCAAAACGTGAACAAGCCAAAATGCTAATAATTTTTACTTTGACCTGACCTGTGACGTCATCGGTGACCTCGAGGTCAATGAAATTAGGTTTCGCTCGACAGTTTTTCCGGGGCTATCAGACGCCGTTTGAATTTTGACGATCGGCCCAGTAGTTTCGGAGTTAGGAGGGGGGGGGCTATGAATAGCCCCCCCCCCCAGTAGGGCGTGTTATACGCAGACCCCAGTGGGGCGCGGGTTAAGCATGCGGTCCGGAAATCCCGAGTCGCCCCTACCGCCGGCCATCGAGGTCCGGTATCGATTGGGACAACCCAAGCCTACCCAACCCGGCAGGGACAAGTCGGGACATCCGGAGCCTATCCCGACCGTCCCCAACCGCATCCCGGACGAATTGCTGGCTGGGAAATGAAGACGTAAAATTTTCAAACTCAATTTTTGGCCATTCTAGACCACGTAGGGAGAACAAAGACCACCATTAGACTCCCCGTGACAAGCTGCATCGAATCGATACCCAATTTATGCAAAAATATTAACTTTTAAATTTGACCTAATTTGACCTGACCTTGACCTAACCCTCACCAGAACGTAGCCTTAGCTGGTCCCAAAGGCTGCCTGACCCACATAATTGCATTTGTCATGTAAAATAGACCATAAAACATGTATCACACGACACTTTCATATTGTGACCCCCAGTGACCTGACCTCTGTGACCTGACCTGGTATCATTGATCTCAGATAGCAAAGTATGTGTTTGACGAACAATATACTATGGATGGTTTTCAATAACTTACCTACCAATTTACTCGATTTCACAACACATTTCTTGCAATGCCTGTGAACGGTGAAAAACCGACCTTTGACCTGACCTGTCACGTCATCGGTTTGATCTAGGTCAATGAAATTTGGTCACAAGGTAGTTCCCGGGTGGGGCTATCGAACGCCGTTTGAATTTTGAAAATCGGCCGGTAAAATTCCGAGATTTTAGAGGGGGCGAAACGCCCCTCCCCCCTACGGGTGGTAGGGTCCGCCGATAGCCCTACGGGGCGCGGGTTAAGCATAAATAGTTACTCTATCCTATCATTTTAAATTTACTATACGACAAAGTAAAATGAATGCGACACCTGCCAGCGATGAGAGTGTAGAAATGTATTGTCAATTTTGAGATATGTCATTTTCTAAAAAAAAAAAAAAAAAACGGCCAAATTACCCTATCCAAGGCTATAGAACTCCAGGTAAGGACACCAGCCGTTTGACCTTGAACGCCGCCGGCCGGCCGATGACGTCATTGGAGGCAAGCCGGCTCGCCGGACACATAAGGCGAATGCATAACGGAGGGGCGTTGGAACGTTGCGGGAGCCGGGGAGATATTTTAATGTGGTTGCATACCACCATTGTTATGTTGATTGATCTGCAGATTGCATTCTTTTAAACCTCGATGCATCCTAGGCCTGGATGGTGCGTACATTCGTGGAACGATCACCCCTCCCGACGTCCGTGGTCGAAGCTGTCTATGTATCTAAAGACACTAAGACGGGTGCAATAACGGCGACTCGATCCCGTCTGGCGAATCTAGAGGGGTCGTAAGGACCCAGGCCGAATCTTACCGTCTATTTTTAGGGAAAAGGGGTGGGTGAATTGACAACCGATGGTTTAAGAGATGATGAGAAGGGATCCCATCGTCGATTGTTGTTTGACAGACAACACATGTTGCACTGGGCGTATAACCATCAGAGTAGCATATTTACGTCTGGACAACGAGTTGCGTTGGAGAGGCCGGAAATAGTGGCGATTTCAGGACCGCAAGAATGGACCGTCATTGGAATGATTCTTTTTTAAACCGTGCACTGTTTTCGGCCGGAATTTAATAGTTACTACAAAATATTTTGTAATTACGTTTCCACCAAGAATGAATGCCATCAGGGCTAAATTTTTAATACTATTGCATTTTGTCAAGAAGCATATAGTGCTGTTATATTGCAGTTTTAGCGCGTTTGTTACAAAATATGAAGCGAATAAGCGTCAGTGTAATTCATCAACATTGCCAGAAGTTAACTTGAGGCTTGAGGGAAAGCTATGCTAATTGCTCTTGTTTAATGTTTATCCACTAAAATTTATTAAATATTTTGATTTTTGTATTACAAAAGGAGAGGGAACTATTTCATTTGTGCCTTCATGTCAGAATTGAAGGTGGATCATTAAATTTTCAACGCAGTTTACAAACAAGCATTTGGTCTTTCTCGTTTATAAGCAGTGGCTAAGAAAAGGTTGATCAATCCTGAAGTTCAGTCATCGTACCTCAACTTAGCAGCAAGATCCCCCAAGGACAGAGGATATATTGTATACATGTCCTGTAAATCAAAACAAACAAGCATTTGGTCTTTCTCGTATATAAGCAGTGGCTAAGAAAAGGTTGATCAATCCTGAAGTTCAGTCATCATACCTCAACTTGGCAGCAAGATCCCCCAAGGACAGAGGATATATTGTAAACCTGTCCTGTTAATCAAAACATTTTTGTGCCTTCAAAGGCTTAAGTTATCTGTGGTGTGTTCGGAGTTAGGCTATATGGCCGTTTTTGTTGTATGTTTATGTGGAGATTGAATATAACTGTGACCCTGTGCTTGTTTGTATACTTACGGTCAAACAGGGAACAGCACATTCACATAACATACTCACCTAGCACCTAACTCATAGCTGTACCCTGCAGGATCTGTACTTGTTCATGTCTCGAGCATTAAAGGGACTATCCCACCTTCTAAAATGTTGTTAAAACCAGTTAAATTGTGCCCGACTTTATAGATTGGATGACCAGGAACACGGTTCTGGCATTTATTTTTCATTAAACATCTTAGGCTTCCCATATTCCAAACACAAACTTTCAAATATGTGACGTCACAGCCCAAAATTACCTCCTTCCCCAGGCCACATAACTGTCATAAAGCTGATTCTTTTTACTCTGTAGGCACCACAACAAAGTTCAGACCAAGTTTTAAGCGATTTTTCAACGAACAAACCCATTTAAATCAGAATGACTAAACGAGGTGACGTCACACTAACGGTCGCTCCATGTTGAAGATAGGGCCTTGTACAAGGCCCATTTTCAAATGAAGGGAACGAATTTCTTCAACACCAAGAGGCCACGGGGGTTGCAACCTAGATAGATAGTGGTTTCTGAACCTCGCCGCAAACTTGGCTATCTCAACTCAAACCCCATGTTAAAGGTGGGATAGTCCCTTTAACAAAGCACTAAAGTAGCTTAGTAATCATTTCCCACATTTTCTGAGCATCTAACATGACGTACAGCAGTGCAGCGCAGCTTCAGAGAAGAAACACTTTAAATGCACAGACTCACACCAGCCACCCAATGAGCCAGTTCTCAGTTGACTGTTTCCCTGGACACAGCTTGGCAATGTGAGCTAACTTTTGGCAAGTTGAAGGTTAGCAGGTAAGATTGAGTTAGGGTGAGTACCTACCTATAACTGGGTGCTACTGCCATGCAGGTCTTGGGTAGGCTGCAAATATGTGTGATGATTGAGGTTAGGTCAGCTGTCAGGTTAGTCAGGTTCAGGTATGCTCATTGCTCAGGTCACATTTTTATGGACATTTGGCAAATTAAAAAACTAACAATCTGATCTAAGCTAGCCCGACTAAACATACACAACTACTGACTATAGGAACTGAGCACCTACCTACTTGTGCCTACATCTCATACCATGTCAAAGTAGAGTTCCTTGGTGGAAGATTACCCTCAGTACTTTTTATCCCAGCCCTGTGAAGAAAACTAATACTTCTAAGCTCTGAGTCACTGCTGGCCATCCACAGGAAGAAACGCTGAGACTGAGAGCTTTGCCATTGTATATTGGACCAATAATGACTATCACGAATGACTATGAACACATAATATGATCACATCGTTGCATGGATTGTCACATTTACAATTTTACTACAATCCTTTTTTCAAGGAATACAGTGATGATGATTAACATCAAAATCAACATAAAGTGGATTTAGTGATCCAAGCTGTCTCCTCCAGTAGCAATGGAATGATCGCATGTTTCATTTGCCAGACACTGAGTATCTGATGGACATTACAATCTGCATAGCATCTAAGCATAGTAAAACTGCCCAAGTCCATTCATTCTAGATTTTACTTAATAGTTAGCACTAATTTATCTTGCTGTTGTAAGTTATCATTCAATATTCATACCAATACATCAATATGTGCTCGTCAGTCAACATTTTCTGGCATGATCCTGCTCAGCATGCTCTTCAGTATTGCTCCAAGGTCTGCAAAATTTTAGCTTGTTTTTGGACAATAAGCTCTTTTAATTTTACTTTTTCTTGCTGATATATGAGCCCGATCAACTTGCGTTTATCAACCAAAATTTCATAACTTGTTCAACTTGATATTGATATCACTCAGTAGTCAGGACCTCTGTCAGCCTCCTGGATACTTCAGATTGTTTTCAGTCAACATGCTTCTTAAATATGATATAAGTCAATCTTAAGGGATTCAAAACATCCAACAAAACGACGTACAAGAGCAAGAAAACCACCAGATAAACTAAAAAATGGCCTTGGAACAGAGCCAAGTGGTGCTCCATTTGTTTGTTTACAATGATTGTAGTGCTGATGTATTTTTAGGACTCTGAACGTCGGCTTATAAAAAAATGAAACGTTTTTACAAAAGTTGTAAGGCAAGTAATATTTATCTGAAAGAACTAAAATATTCAAAAGCCAAACACTATGAAATACATGAATCGGAACGAAAAAGTAACCCAAAAATCCAGCCTAATCACCGGCTCCTAAAACTGCAACACAATCAGCACTTTTCCCCGCAACTCGTTGTCCAGACGTAAATATGCATCAGAGGGTTCCATGACAACTGAACCAGTGACAACTGAACCAGGACAACTGAACCAGTGACAACTGAACCAGGGACAACTGAACCAGTGACAGCTGAACCAGGGACAACTGAACAAGTGACAACTGAACCAGGGACAACTGAACCAGGGACAACTGAACCAGTGACAACTGAACCAGTGACAACTGAACCAGGGACAACTGAACCAGTGACAACTGAACCAGTAGACAACGGAACCAGTGGACAACTGAACCAGTGGACAACTGAACCAGTAGACAACTGAGCCAGTGACAACTGAACCAGTGACAACTGAACCAGTGACAGCTGAACCAGTGACAACTGAACCAGTGACAACTGAACCAGTATGACAACTGAACCAGTGACAACTGAACCAGTGGACAACTGAACCAGTGGACAACTGAACCAATAGACAACTGAACCAGTGACAACTGAACCAGTGACAACTGAACCAGTGACAACTGAACCAGTGACAACTGAACCAGTGACAACTGAACCAGTGGACAACTGAACCAGTGACAACTGAACCAGTGACAACTGAACCAGTGACAACTGAACCAGTGACAACTGAACCAGTGACAACTGAACCACTAACCAGTAACCAGCAAGCAATTTTACTCCGGGCCCAAGCAGGCTGAAGTGCGGCTTGCCCGAGATTTTTAGTCGGGCTAAAGTCGGCTAGCGCTTGGACTAGTCGGCTAGCGCTTGGGCTAAAGACTAAAGTCGGCGTATGACACAAAAAACGCCGACTAAAGCCCATGCTCTGCCGGAGGTATGCCCTCTGGGCCTCTCGGCGAGCTCAGGACAGCCGTTGTTTAGCCCTAGTTGTGCGACGTTTGGCGTAAGCCCGATGTAAGCCCGAGCAGTGAGCCAGTGAATCCATTTATATACCGGAGATTCCTCTGGGCCCAGGCGGGCTGAACTCTGCCAAGCCCACGTTGCGTGCCCTGTCTGTCCCGAGTTAGGCCATCAAAGTGAATATCATTTATACGTTGCTAACTATTCGGGCGTCCCAGGTGGGCGTAACGGTTGCCACACCAGTTCGCGACCACCAGGCTAGCTGTCAGCCCTGTCAGCCGTCGTACGGCTCTCGGACGGACACTCTAAT
This sequence comes from Amphibalanus amphitrite, assembly GCF_019059575.1. Lineage (NCBI taxonomy): Eukaryota > Metazoa > Arthropoda > Thecostraca > Balanomorpha > Balanidae > Amphibalanus > Amphibalanus amphitrite. Next base: position 50,602 of record NW_024883288.1, read on the forward strand.
AGATCGGACACAGATCAATTGGCAGACCGGCAGATTGACACAGACCGTCCGTCCAGCCACCCGCTACCTTATACCTATACAGCGCAGTACGACATTGGTTGTCCACTGGTTCAGTTGTCCGCTGGCTCAGTTGTCCGCTGGTTCAGTTGTCCGCTGGTTCAGTTGTCCACTGGACACTGGTTCAGTTGTCACTGGTTCAGTTGTCACTGGTTCAGTTGTCACTGGTTCAGTTGTCACTGGTTCAGTTGTCACTGGTTCAGTTGTCATACTGGTTCAGTTGTCACTGGTTCAGTTGTCGCTGCTTCAGTTGTCACTGGTTCAGTTGTCACTGACTCAGTTGTCACTGGTTCAGTTGTCACTGGTTCAGTTGTCTACTGGTTCAGTTGTCCACTGGTTCAGTTGTCCACTGGTTCAGTTGTCCACTGGTTCAGTTGTCACTGGTTCAGTTGTCCCTGGTTCAGTTGTCACTGGTTCAGTTGTCACTGGTTCAGTTGTCGCTGGTTCAGTTGTCACTGGTTCAGTTGTCGCTGGTTCAGTTGTCACTGGCTCAGTTGTCACTGGTTCAGTTGTCCCTGGTTCAGTTTTACTGGTTCAGTTGTCCCTGGTTCAGTTGTCACTGGTTCAGTTGTCTGCCTACCGCATCAGAGTAATGCCTGAACGTAGGCAAGCATAATTGGTCTGTCAAATTGTTCAGGAATATAAAATCTAATGGAGATCATTGAGGATATGATCTCTACATTACGGGAATTCACTAATTACTACGGCCCATAGGGGCACCGCCGGAGCTGTTATTTTACCATCGGTCCCAGGCAACTCCAGGGAGCTGCAGTACCCGGCGGCCAAAGCGGCCACCTCGTCGACTCGCAGGTCCTGTGGGATTCCGTGGACCCTGATGCTTCAGTGCTTCACCCACAGAAGCACGGGTATAGCAGTAGGATGTGGGCCGTTAGGTGTCTGTCCGCCTCTTCATTGTAGGTACAACGTATACAGCGCCTGGTCCCGCCGAAGCTCGGTATCGACCGTGACTTATTCACAACTGGCTGATCCAGGAAGCGGTCTTGGTCACTGCGGGGGCTTACCCCAAAAAGGTTTCTCCGAATTAATTTAAAAGCCCCTGATTTTGATTCATTGCGCACTGCTGTGCTGTGCAGTGTGATTAACCAACATTTCCTCAGAAAAGTTGTGAAGTTTTCTTTTATTCTCGAAAAGCGATTTCGGGCGCTGCCCCGGAATTGTGGGGGAAGACATTTGCCCCAAATGCCTTCCCCTGGATCCGCCAGTGGGTTGCCACACCCCGAGCTTGACTAAAAACGTCTTCAAACCCCACCAGAAACCGATGGTAAGGTGAATTTAAATCCAATAACTCATCTCTGTCTGCCCGCCTAAACATACTACACAGTTGACAGTACACATGGTACGGCACCCGGCCCTGTCGGAGTTTTGAGCTGACATTTTCGGCTTTCCCCATCCCAAGCTCCATTAGAAACGTCCTCCATCCCCACCCGATTGCTGATGTCAATTCAAATTCAATACCTCATCTCTGTCTGCCCGCCCATAACCCATTCATTGCACACCGTTCAGCGCCCGGTCCCGCCAGAAGTATCCTAGCGCGCTGAGCAGTTGCCTCCAGCCGCGTCATCGCGAGGCCCCGCGCGGCCCATAACTGAATACATTGCGCGAATAGCCGTGTCGCCCCCCTGACCCTATCCCCTACGTCGGCTCGCGTCATCCGAGCGTTCTAGTTTTTTTTTTGTGGTTGTAACCGTTCAAACATGTGGAATGATCTTGGTCCCATGCAGTACATACAGTAGGTGTCGAGGTCACGTGAAAGTCAGGTCAAAGTCATTGACTTATGGTGATATTGGTTCAATTTTTCGATTTTTACATGTTTCTATAGTATAGTTTTTGGAGTTGAACCTGTTACCCTAGACCCTAGATTTGCCCTAAATTTCGAGCTTACCATCCATTTGAACATTTACTAAGTAGTTTTGGGGCCTTCGTAACATGCCACGAAGCTGTCAGAGGCGGTTGATGCGTACTACGAATGCCCGGTAGGACAGCTACTGGTTGACCTGACCTGAGCTGACCCGACCTGGCCTAAAGACATCATCTGTTATCAAAAATATCATGATATTTACTCGTGATCAGCTCCCTGAAAAAACCATAGACGCCACAAATCACGACGTACTAACAGGTCGAATGATCGGGAAATGTTGACGTAAAACTCGACTGAAGGTCCTCCGAGGCCCCCCTGTGCCATTTCCACAACATTCGCTCCCTCCCCAGTCCCCAGAAGAGGCACCCCCTGCAGGTGTCGGCGAGCTGAGGTCATGAGGTCATTATAGGTCCGCCCGTCACTGTCACCGCTCCAAGTGTCAGCGGTCAGTTGGGAGGGCGGCGGTGACAGTGCCGCTCGGACGGCGATACGATACACTTCCAGTACAGTCGGTCCATACCTGCCGGTCCCCAATGGCCGCCCACCGCTGCTGTACCGGCCCCCTGCCGCTGCTGCTGCTGGGGCTGCTGCTCTCATGGGTGCCGCTCTGCCACGGAGCAGCCTGGACTCGACCGGCCACCGTCCATCCCGGTACGTAGGACGCTCCGTCCCCACCTAGCTGTGCCTAGAGGCGAGGTGCAATTTACGCCAACCACTCCACCCGAGCCGTTAGGGGGTGTTAGGTCCCCTCCCTCCCCTTCCTCCCTTTGACCTTGTTTTGACCCTTGGTCAAATCAAGGAACACTAGAGGTAAGGTTTCTAATGACATGTCGAGTGTCGAATGTCCCCGCTCTGTCCCAAAGTGCTCCGATAGGACTAGCCTAGTCCGTCTAGTCGCATTCATCCACCGACGGTGACCCCCCCCCCCCCCCCACGGCTCCTCCGCAGGCCGGGAGGGCGAGTGCTATGTCTCGGAGGACGATGTGGACGTACCTGGCGGGATCTACCTGAAGCCGGGTCAGGACTACTACCGCTCTCCGGCCGCCTGTGAGGTCTTCAAGTGCAGAGAGTCCTCCAGAGGTCTGGAGCTCAGCTTTTCCTCGTGAGTCGCTGGGATGTTCCACAGCTGCTCAGTTCGTATGGAGATATTGTTCATTGAACTTACTCAATCCTTTGTCTATTTACTCAATGCCGAGTATGTACGAACGGGTGACACCTTCCAATATGTAGTTGAACGGTCGTACCTATGACAGCAGGCAGTGTTTCCTGCGCTATGCACTGGTGAGGCCATCCGACGTTGAGAAAAAAGTAGCTACTTAATTCGGTTGGTAGCATTGAAAACAATTTAAGTGTTTTCTGTGCTATTTCAGGTGCGGTGTGCTCATCCCTTCCGAGGGGTGTACGCTGGTATCCGATGATTCCGTCAACTACCCGCACTGCTGCCCCGAGATCCGGTGCACCGGATCTCGGCGGTGCTAGCTGAGCTAGCACCGCGGTGCTAGCTCGGCTCCGAGATCGGCGCTGGGTATGGACTGTCGTGTGGCCGCTGGTTACGTGATGTCCGTCTTGACACCAGGGTGGTCAATACACGAGTTCGGAGGCGTCTCGATAGTGTTTGGGACCAACCGGCCACACCAATACTCACGGCCGTCGTGGATCTGGATGGCGCGCGATCTAGCGAGTGTTTGTCGCTATTCTCGTTTTCCCGTTCACCCGAGAACACACCAGAGGCCACTCCAGGCTACATCACGACTCCCGCTCCACGACTCCACCCCAACAGACACAGCAGCTACACTTGAGATGTCTTTATTTTTCAGCGCGCGTGGCGCTGGCGACCACTGTGCGCCGAGCAGCACGGACCACTGTGCGCCGGGGGCCCGCCCCGCGGCCCGGGGGCGTCCCACCCGGCACCCGGCACAGTACACACATATGGAGAGCACACAGTTCACACACAGTTCACACACACAGCCCGGGGCGACTGCGTAAGTCGCCGGTACACCAGGGTCGCACTGACACCGCCGACACCACACGAGCCGGGCGTCCCGGCACACCGTAAAACACTGCCGACGTAGATCTGAGGTTACTGCATGTACTGGGTTAGTCGCCTATGCACTGGGTCCGGCCCGCCGCACAGGGCCATTCGTCGTCGTTACTTTGTACAGGTAAAACGCGCCACTGCGGGTAACTCGCGTACTGACGGCGACCTGCTCATACTATAGGTAGCGCCCATATCGTAACGTTTTAGCATAAGTAACGTGCTGCGAGCTGATACAAATAATTAAAAACGCAAAACACCAATCCCCGAGCGTAAGTCGCCAAGCGTCGGACCCACGTGCCCCCGGTTGGCCGCTGTGGGCCGGCGGTGGGCACCGTATGGTCCGGTTCTCCATATCTACAGCGTACAGCCCAGACGGAAACTACTCGAGCCCTGCACCTCTATCACACTCGGCGCGACCGGCCGCAGTCAGTTACACACACAGACGGAGAGCGATATACCGGGGCGACACTGCTCGTGCCGACACGTCCGGCCTCACACCGTATAATTGTAATATCTACTCTCTGATCACCATATACAGTCTCTGACACCACAGACACACCATAGACAGCAGTCTCTGACACTATATGTAGTCAGTCTCTGGCACCACATACTACCATAGACAGCAGTCTCTGACCAACACAGCCGCCTCAATAACACCTCAGTCCCCGCACACGCAGACAGACCCCGGCCGTCCAGCCGTCCACCACTACACCGTACGCCGGCGACCCGGCCCGGCTGGTCGTTGAACTTTTTTTGTACATTTTACACTGACTGTCTGACCTGAGGGGCGGCGGTCAGTCGAACACAGCAATATCACGGCAGGGCGAGGCGGCGGCGCGGCGCGACTACAACGGCGCGCCGCCGCCGCCGAGCGCCCGGACTATGTACACAGCCCAGTGGAACACATCAACACACACCACACACACCGTCACACGGGGGCAGCGGGAGCGGGGCGGGCCGCTGGGACCCCGGCGGCCCGTCAGAGGCATAGCGACACGTCTGTACACACCGAGGAGCAGGAACCACTGCAGGAGGACGGCGGACGTCCACCGCTCCTGAGGACGACCCTCCCGCTCTCTCCCCTAATCCTCTCCCTCCCCCTCGGCCAGTGCCCAGCACTCCCCACTTCTCTCTCTCCTCTCTCCCCTATTCCTCTCCCTCGCCGTCTCCCTCGGCTAGTGCCCAGCACTCCCCACTCCTCTCTCCCCTATTCCTCTCCCTCGCCCTCTCCCTCGGCTAGCGCCCAGCACTCCTCGGCCTCCATGAAGTAGCGGTTGGCGGCGCGCCCCTTCATGGCCGCCGAGGCCTTCTCGGCGGCGCTGTTGAACACCTCGGCGGCGCGCGAGTAGTCGGGCTCGAGGCGCGGCCCGCCGGCCTTCAGCATCTCGGCGCAGCGGCCCATCAGCAGGTAGGTGGGGTCCTCGGCCACGGCGCTCTCGTCCACGTCCGTGTCCGCCGCCAGAGCGTACCTGAGATAGTCAGAGGGACAGGTATATCAGTCACAGAGCCGCCAGAGCGTACCTGTGGTAGGCAGAGGCACAGGTATATCAGTCACAGGGCTGCCAGAGCGAACCTGTGATAGAGAGACATACGTATAGGAGATACAGAAACTACAGACATGGTACTTGTGATACACACAGATAGACACAGTCAGAAAAATTGCAATAGCCAGCAAATAGACGGAAACGCAACACACGCAGTCTGCATCGCTCACGAGTATATGGCTCTATTCTAGTCTCCCTCTCCATAACTTCTCTGTCCCCTTTTTTGGCCCATACGTGAACCACTCTTGACCCGTGGAAGGGCGCTCACCAGTGGACGGCCCTGCTCCCGTCTCCCTGCCCACTTTCCTGCAATCTCCGCACTCACCAGTGGACGGCCCTGCTCCAGTCTCACTCTCCCTCCCCACTCCCCTGCAATCTCCCCACTCACCAGTATCGGCCCTGTTCCAGTCTCCCACACTAATCCCCTGTCCCACACTCACCAGTGTACAGTCCTGATCCAGTCTCCCTGCCCACTCCCCTGTCCCACACTCACCAGTGGACGGCCCTGTTCCAGTCTCCCACACTACTCCCCTGTTCTCCGCACTCACCAGTGGACGGCCCTGTTCCAGTCGATATCCTTCTCGCCGGCCGGCAGGTAGGTGCCCAGCTCGTAGCTGCGCGCCAGATCCACCATGGCGGCCCGGTCGCCGGCCTGCGCGGCCCGCTCCAGCAGCGAGATGCCGCGCCGCCGAGTCTCCGCGCTGTCCTCCAGCTGGGGGCACCGGGGAACAGGGGTCAGGGGAGGTCTGCCGGTAGGGGAGCGGAGCTGGAGCAGGCTTTCAACGTGGTGGTACATCATTTAACACACACCACGACAAAACATGGAAAACACCAAAACGGACCTAAGCGAACTGATAGAATATGCTTAGAGATCAAAACAATTAGTTTTATTTTAACTAGCGAACCATAGAACTAGAAACAGCCCAGCAAAATAAGCGCAATTGACAAATCAGACCAGTCACGGCCAACCACGCTGTGCTTTATTCCCTATATACCTGAGCGCCCACCTTTCCTTCGGCGTCACAGGGCCCTGGTCCGCCCCTGCGCCCGCGCCATAACAGTCCACCCACCCTAACCTGTACGTCTGGGGGCAGGTCCCCTGCGTCCGTACCCGTACGGTCCGTCCCGCCCCGTTCGTCCCGTCCCGTACCTGTACGTCCGAGAGCAGGTCGTGCGGCCGTCCCAGGCAGATGTCGGCCAGGGTGATGATGGCCTCGCGGACGCCGCAGTCGACCGCCCGCTCCAGGTGGAACATGCCCGCAGAGCGATCGTACGCCGCCGTCTTGTCCTCGCCCAGGAAACGACCCACCTGAGGGGGGAGTAGAGGGGGAAGGGGGTCAGAGCGGTCGTACGCCGCCGTCTTGTCCTCGCCCAGGAAACGGCCCACCTGAGGGGGGAGTAGAGGGGGGGGGGGGTCAGAGCGGTCGTACGCCGCCGTCTTGTCTTCGCCCAGGAAACGGCCCACCTGAGGGGGGAGTAGAGGGGGGGGGGGGGGTCAGAGCGGTCGTACGCCGCCGTCTTGTCTTCACCCAGGAAACGGCCCACCTGTCCGCCAGGAGAGGGGGAGGGGTCAGAGCGGCCAACAGATGGGGATTTTAAGGTGACGGAGAAAGGAGAAAACCGTAATATAGGCAAAGAAAATGTGAAGATAACAGAGGCTAAGAAAATGTGGTGAAAAAAGAGGAAGAGAGGAGAGTTGGAAAGAGTTGGATAAATAGAAAGGGATGGAGACAGGTAGCAAAGAGCCAAGGGGCCAACCTAACGATATACACTCTATATCGTTGAGAGCTGCTGCGAGGAGCATGATAACTGTAGGAAGTATCATTAGAATATATGACCTTCTCCTCGGAAAATGACCAAATGAATGAAAATGATTATTTATTGATGAATTGATAGATCGATAGATCGATGATAGATTTATATCAATTCATCAATAAATAATCATTTTAATTCATTTGGTCATTTTCCGAGGAGAAGGTCATATATTCTAATGATACTTCCTACGATATACACTCTATATTAACGCATATGGTATATGGTAATACAGCTGGGTTTGATAACCAAATAGCATACAAAACACCAATGGTGACGCTGCCACCACGCCAGAGGATTCCCAATAATTGGGTGACCAAGGTCTATGGACCAAGGTAAATAAATACATACATTGACTCTCCGCCCAGTCTGTCTACTGCCCCCGAGCCAGACAGGGCGACCAGTAACACACGTGGCCGCTGTGGCCGGGCCGTCCTCTCACCTCGTGATACTTGGCCAGGTCGAAGTGGATCTGTCCCAGGATGGAGGGCGCCTCCGCCGTGGAGATGCGGCACACCTCGGCCTCGATGTTGGACGGACGCTGCTTGTTGCTGATCACCTCCTGGCGATACAGGCAGAAGAACACAGTGCTAAACAGACTAGTCGGTGCTCAGTTTTTTTTTTTATCTGTTCGAACCGAATGTGACAGGCACTGGCAATGGTTTCGAACAGGAATGTAGCACAATTAAAAGCATACGATAAAGCTTCCTTACCGAGGCCCGGTGCCTGACCCTCCCATCCCCACCGGCGAACCGATGACGGCTGTGCCCTACCTCCCCCGGCGGACCTGTACGGTGTACCGTCTGTACCCCTCCCCTGTACCTGGAAGAGGGCCCTCTCGGCCTCCCTGCTGCCGGCGCCCGTACACTGTAGTGTACCCTGTACGGTGTACCGTCTGTACCCTCCCCTGTACCTGGAAGAGGGCCCTCTCGGCCTCCCTGCTGCCGGCGCCCTGGCTCAGCAGCGGGTGGCTGCGGCCGCTCGGGTGCAGCGAGGGCACCGTGCGCGCCGGCCGCTCCGGCCGCGAGGGCGACGAACAGAAGCCGTCCCCGCTGCTGCCGGGACTGGAGCCGGCGGCCGGCCGGGGGCAGGACCACTCAGGACAGGAGCAGGACTGCGGCGGAGGGGGATATGGGAGGTCATATTGGGGAATCGGAGGGGACGGGGACGGGGGAGAGGTTACACAGGATCACTGCGGGCAGGAACAGGACTGCGGAGGAGGACAGGGGAAAGCCAGAATGAGGAAGGACCGGGAAAAAAACGGGCGGGCAGGTGAGGGGTCAGATGAAAAGGATAAAGTATCAGATTCAGATGATACTGGTGGACAGGTTGGATCAGAAGGCACGAAACGAGTTAGGAACAGCTGGGGGTGTAAAGACACGTAGATTAGAACTGATAGCGCGGATCGAGGGCCACATAAATTACAGGTGACATGGCATATGAGCGAAACTGATGGGTCAACTGACTGCGTAATCAAGAGGTGGCAGCTCCAAACCAGGCATGATCGGCGCTGGGGGCTGATCAGACTCCGTTAGGCCGTCCTACAGCGCCATCTAACGGGCAGTCCTCACCTGGAACCGCAGACAGTCGCTGGCCAAGGGCCTGTCGCTCTCACCTGGAACCGTAGACAGTCGTTGGCGTCTGTGGAGCCCGTCGAGCTCTCGCTGATGAAGCGGGTCCGCTTGGCGATGAAGGCCGAGTCACGCGCGGAGTCGGACAGCTCGTTATAAAACTGCGGCGGAGACGAGGCCTCCTGGGAACGAGGAGTCAAGAGTCAGAGTCAGAGTCAGTCGCGCGCAGTCAGACAGCTCGTTATAGAACTGCGGCGGAGACGAGGCCTCCTGGGGACAGGGAGAGTCAGAGTCAATGGCGCGCAGTCGGACAGCTCGTTACAGAACTGTGGCGGAGACGAGGCCTCCTGGGGACAGGCGAGTCAGAGTCAATGGCGCGCAGTGGGACAGCTCGTTATAAAACTGCGGCGGAGACGACGCCTCCTGGGAACAGGGGGAGTCGGAGTCAGAGTCAGAGTCAGTCGCGCGCAGTCAGACAGCTCGTTATAGAACTGCGGCGGAGACGAGGCCTCCTGGGGACAGGGAGAGTCAGAGTCAATGGCGCGCAGTCGGACAGCTCGTTACAGAACTGTGGCGGAGACGAGGCCTCCTGGGGACAGGCGAGTCAGAGTCAATGGCGCGCAGTGGGACAGCTCGTTATAAAACTGCGGCGGAGACGAGGCCTCCTGGGGACAGGGAGAGTCAGAGTCAATGGCGCGCAGTCGGACAGCTCGTTAACTGCGACGGGGACGACGCCGGGGACAGGCGAATGGGGGCGGTCACCGCGCGGTGGAACAGGATACTGCTCAGTGCTCACTGCTCAGGTCACGGCAGCACAGTCTGGGAGACGCCGGGGTCACGGCACAGTCGAGCGGGGCGCCGAGAGCCGATGGGAGGCAGCGTCCACCTACATTTATGGACAGCTCTGACGATACCATGGGAGGACAGCGATTTCAAATGGAATCGGATGGGAGGAGAGCTATTTCAGCACTACCAAAGTGGTTGATTTTTTTCCTATTTCAAATGAATAGTTCGTTGAGCAAGCATTACTCAATGGTTGGAGCAGACTATCATCCTAGCACAAAATGACGCTTATTAATAATCGTGCCAGTCAACGGGAACACATGGCAGCTGGTATTCTCAACCCCCCAAAAAGCGCCAGCAAACATTTTAAGTCAACCCAACTCTGTCATCCACTCGCCATCATTACCCTCCTGTCCCCCCCCCCCCCCAACACACCGCAGAATCGGCAGACTCACCAGTGGACTGGCGAGTGGTGACCCCTAACCTCCCCCTCCGGTGGAGACCTCCCTCCCAGACCAGTGCCTCACCAGCGGACCAGTGGTGATGCTCCCCTCCCTCCGGACTCACCAGCGGACTGGTGACCTCGTCCCTCCCTCCCCCTATTTTGACCTCCCTCTGACTCACCAGCGGACTCACCAGCGGACTGGTGACCTCGTCGCCGCTCCAGTGGTGATCCTCCCTCCAGTGTAGAGTCCTTCCCCTCCTCCCTCCCCTCCCTCCCTCCAGTGGTGACCCCTGCCTCCCAGACCAGTGACGGACTCACCAGCGGACTGGTGACCTCGTCGCCGCTCCAGTGGAGACCCCTCCCTCCCAGTCCAGTGCCTCACCAGCGGACTGGTGACCTCGTCGCCGCTCCAGTGGAGACCCCCCTCCCTCCCTCCAGTGGTGACCCCTGCCCCCCCAGTCCAGTGCCTCACCAGCGGACTGGTGACCTCGTCGCCGCTCCAGTGGAGACCCCCCTCCCTCCCTCCAGTGGTGACCCCTGCCCCCCAGTCCAGTGCCTCACCAGCGGACTGGTGACCTCGTCGCTCCCTCCCCCTATTTTGACCTCCCTCCCCTCCCTCCGACTCACCAGCGGACTGGTGACCTCGTCGCCGCTCCAGTGGTGACCCCCCCCCCCCCACCCTCCCCAGTCCAGTGCCTCACCAGCGGACTGGTGACCTCGTGCCCACTCCAATGGTGACCCTCCCTCCCTCCCTCTATCCAGTGGAGACCCCACTCTCCCAGTCCAGTCGGCAGACTCACCAGCGGACTGGTGACCTCGTCGCCGCTCCAGTGGCCCGAACTGGACGAGCGGCGCCGCATGTACTCGTGCAGGTCGAACTCGTGCTCCCGCGGCGAGGCGCACACCTCCTCCAGACCGCGAGACAGCGTCTTACTGCGTTGCTGGGGAGAAGATAGAGGTGTAACGGACGTTAAATGGAGATGCAGCTTATCAGCTGAGATGAAGACAAACGAATATAATGAAAATACTCGTAAATCTGTCTACCTGTCTGTGACTCTCTGTATCTCTCTTCCTCTCTCACCTGCAGATTGATCTGTGTGGAGAGCTCCCGCCTCTCTGTCTGTCTGTCTGTCTGTCTGTCTGTCTGTCTGTCTGTCTGCTCCCCTCACCTGCAGTTTGATCTGTGTGGAGAGCTCCTTGCTCTCGGTGGGCGCCAGGTCGAAGGCCGTCAGGTTCAGTGAGTGGCAGATGGTGTTACAGACGTGAGAGTGGAAGAACAGCGCCATACCGCGCGTGCCCAGGTTGCCGTCTCCGTAACTCTCTCCTGTACAGATGGGCAGAGGGCGAGGGGTTATCGGGAGCTAGAGGGAAACGCTCAAACACTTCACCAGCAAGACACCATACAATGTTACAAAACGATTGGATTCCCTGATACGCATCATGAGGGGTAGGCGAATAGCGGACGTGAGCATGTTAACCTTCGAATAATCCTGCGACGAATAAATCCTAACGACGAATAATCCTGTAATCTAGGACTCCTAAGCCTTTCCTGCACTTCAATACACATCAACATACACTGAAGTTAGCAATTCAAAATGTTACAAATAGAGATGTCAATCGGATACCAACTTTTTGGTATACCGATACCAAACCGATACCAACTCGGTATTTGGTATTTCAATCCTAATGTGTTTGGTATTTTGTTGGTATCATGAACCCTCGCTAATGTTTAAGAGGTTAAGAAATCGGTAAAAAGTTGGTATTTTCCTCATGTTCCCAAGTTGGTTTGGTTTCGGTATTTCTCCACGGTTTTGGTTGGTATTTGGTTTGGTATCGGTATTCCGATTTTCCGTAATTGACATCACTAGTACAAAGCCCTTTCGCTGAATCAACAACCAATGACGAACTCTCTCCTTTTTCTCAGTCAACTACTATGAACGTCAAACCCCTTGAGACCCCACTTTTTTGCGATAATTTTTAAATGCGTCAACTTTCGTTGACAATATTCTGGCTATGTATGTTTCAGAACCTGCCGAAACTTTTATTACTAAGGTATTTTGACGCCAAACGATTATGGAAGGTACTTCTCATTCACTCGTAATGCTAAGGTCAATTCAGGCCCGGGCAGAGGCTTGCGCTCGGCCACACTCGAGCCCCGCCACCAGCGCCATCTGCTCTAAATGCCATCTACCAGCGCCCGCTACCGCTACCAGCTACCGCCCACCATCAAGCCTGAATGGAGCGAGAGACGCGAGTGACCGGTCGCCGGGCAAGGAGCGCAGGAGGGGTAGGGCGGAGCTTAGCGCTGACGTCATTGCGTGGCTCCGCCCCATGAGCGCGTAGCCTCTACCCAAACAGCAGATTCGTTCCGTGAAATTTAACATTACGAGTGAATGAGAAGTACCTTTCATAATCGTTTGGCGTCAAAATACCTTAGTAATAAAAGTTTCGGCAGGTTCTAAAACACACATTGCCAGAATATTGTCAACAAGAGTTGACGCATTTAAAAATTATCGCAAAAAAGTGGGGTCTCAAGGGGTTTGACGTCCATAGTAGAACCCCCTCAGCCCCCCCCCCACCCCATCCTCACCGTCTCTGCGGTGTGAATTTTCGGATCCGTGTAGAGGTCCCCCCCCCCCCCATCGGGTGTACCCTTAGTGCTCACCGTCGGCGGTGTGGATCTGCGGGTCCGTGTAGAGGTCGCCTACCCCCTGGATGTCGACCACCACCAGCTCGTGACCCGACCTGGCGGCGCAGGTCACACGTCAGAGACAGGTAAGACCACAGGTCAGGTGACAAGTCAGGGGTCATGTCACAGACCAAATGGCAGGTCACAGAGCAGGTCACACAGTGTCAGATAGACCGCTCGGGAGCAAGGACACAAACGTTAGGTCAAGTTAGACCAGCGGAACAGCCATCTTTTACCACCAAGCAAAATGACACAATGACAAATGAGTGTGCCTGCGTGCGCCTTCCAAAATCCTCTCCCAACTGCCGTGACAGATAGACCCGGTATGTTATAGCGGCTCACCACTCCCTCACTGGTTGCTCCCCACCCTCCCGTCCCAGCTCACCGCTCCGTCACTGGTCCCTCCCCAGCTGCTAGTACGGGACAGACTCTGCGCCCACCGCCATCCGGTCCCGGCGCTCACCGCTCGAAGGTGAAGTGGCTGAAGGCCTGCGGTGTCAGTCGCAGGTTCTCGTCGCGCACAAAGCCCGAGTTGGAGTTGTACTTGACGTAGCTGCCGTCGATGAAGTGTTCGAAGTGGTAGAGTGGCTTGTCGGGACGCTCCGTCATCTCCACTACACACATCTGCATTATGTCCACCTGTAGGGGAGCAGCGTATGAGTGACACGGAGGGCGACAGAGCGCAGAAACATTCATAATTCACACCACAGTGGCGTGATGATATCAACCTGCGGAGGGACAGAGGGTGCACGGATAAGAAATAGAGTGGGTTTAAACTACCACTGGACTTTTTCTTTTTTAAAGCTGCACTTTAGTGACAGAATGATGCCCTCACTTTATCATAGGTAGTGTCGTATTTATTACATATCATGAAAAACCGCTCACCACAGCATTCCCATTCGACTAGCACTTAACAGCCATTTGATGCGTGGCTCTGCAAGAACCCTTCGACCCTAATAATGAGCACTCTCCCGTCGCCAATAGGCGTCAGTTACACCTTTTGGGCGGGTTGTGCCGGTTTTACTCCCCCCTCCCCCCCCGTACCTTTTTGGGCGGGTTGTGCCGGTTGTACTCCTCGCTCCACAGCTTGGCCTCCATCTGCAGCTTGACGTCGTCGAAGTAAGTGCGCCGGTCCACCGGCACCATGTATGCCTTGGCCACGTAGTTGTTACTCTCGCGGTGCCACGACGAGTGGTGGCAAAAGTTGCTCAGCTTCTTCCTGTCGGAGCAGAGTGAGACGTGGTTAGACGGGCGGAAAGGCAGGGTAAGGAGGTGACAGCGACTGCGCGGTAACGCCGATTAAAAAGGAAACATTTGTGTTCACTCAAACCCTTTTATTTTACAGAAGCTTATCAGTTCTCTCGCTAGTCAAACATGCCCAACCAAAGTCGGATTCCCTTTCAATACAGACCCACAAACAAACAGCGACAGCCCGGTACAGCCGTGGAAGAGGGGTGACGCACATGACGGGGTGTTATCAAATGCTGTCCAAGAACAACAGACGGAAGGGTTGGCGGCGTCCCACGGTAGGTGTAGCCTCGGACGGCCGACCCAGTGGCCGCCGGCCGCCGGGGACCGGGTCAGACACCCCGGTAACAGGGGCAGGGTTGGCGGCGGCCGGGGGTAGGTCTGTCTAGCCCCGGCCGGCCGACCCAGTGGGCGCCTGTCGCTGGGGACCCCGTCCAGACACCCCGTTAACAGTTAGCAGCGACCGGCGCAGGACGCCAACTTACTGTACACATGCGGATTGTGGAACCGTCGCGAGATTTATAAGCTAACCACTGATCCCGTCCCTGGCATTCACTCCGTGCTGGACAAGATCATATTCTCTAAGCCGGACCGCTACACGGGTGTTATCGTCTGCATCTAACCACCAAAACAGCCGAAAAAACGGCGTGGAGCCTCAGAAAAAGGCAGGCTGACTGATGACTGCTGAAAGCCAACCCTTAGAGTCTGACGACTGAATAATTCAGCTCGGCCTCTGAGACTGAGCCCCGGCATGACAATTTTATTCTAAGCCATTTTATAGCTCACGCCGTTGCTGTAGTAGCTGTAGTGTCGATGGCGAGTAGCGACCCGGGCCCAGGAGCATTCCCAAAAGAATAGAGAATCGGCGACATGAGGCCGAGCTGGAACTGCGCCTAAACTGAAGTCACCCAATACAGCTCTGTTAGTTAGCTAAGTGATGCCCATCTGGGCATCTACCAGACACATATAGACATTTGTATTGTAACTACGCACAATCGGTGCCTGGAATAGTAAGTCGGCGGCAGACACCCTTCCAGCGACTTTCCCAGACAGATATTATCCGCCGTCAGAGATTATACACGACGGCGCAGATCACCAACTACCTGAGACTGCGGACAGACAGCCGGCGTTTTCCTATTACCCTCAGACAGCTCGCCCTCCGCTCCCGCACTCCGCTCCCGTCGTAACGCTTACACCCTGCCTGTCGTGACTTACGTGACTCTGGCCTGTCCGACCCTGTGAGCCCGGCTAACCTTCAGTCAACCCTCCCCATCCCGAACGGGGCGTGAGTGGAAACTCACGGGGCGTCAGTGGGGCAGTACTGTCCCAGTCCATTCCTCGCCCCGCCCCGGCCTATTCCTCGCCCCGTGCCGTCCCATTCCGCTCCATTCCGCCGCCCCGTCCCGTTCCGTGCGGCCGCCCAGCGCTACTCACGCTCGGAAGCAGCGGCGCATGGCTCCGGCGTTGAAGTGTTCGGGCTCCATTTTGATGGAGACCTCGTCGGTGACCCAGGTGCCCGTGAGCGCCTTGTAGCGGTAGCGCGTGGCCTTCTCCGTCTTCAGGCCCTCGACGTCAAAGTTCTCCCACGAGTCGCCCAGACTGTTGGCCTGACGGAGGTGAGAGAAAGGCGGTTAGATGCGAGATGTTAGACGGTGGCTGGGCTCGGTCGGAGACAGTTGAAAGGGAGTACTACGGTTAAGGCGGCTGTGGAACTCGGTTGATATGTGAAAAATCTCGCTCACAAAAAGGTGTCAGGGAAGTCCATAGCGTTGAGGAATTCTTCCGAAAGGGGCAATGGATAAATGGGGGAGAATGGCTGCTGTCACTTTGTCACGGTTACAGTCGGAGAACTGTCTCTATTTTCGGTTTAGGGTGATTGTGTGGTTGGTCTTTGCACAGCGATAATGTGTCGCTCATATCACTCAGATGATCAACAAGCAGCATGCCAGGCGTTATCAGTTAATCGCCATCATTCAATACAGTCTTCGATTTAAAATTAATCCCACTCCAGTTGTGAGACAAAGGAAGGTGGCGGGGAGCGTTGTGGGAGAGCCCAGGTTAAAAACTGGGCACTCAACAGTCAACAGTAGGTACCCCGTGACGGGCGATACGATGCTATCAAACCGGACTGCAACAAGAGGCGACAAACAACGATAAAAAACAAGTTATGACAGGAGTCTGGACCTAACCAGACACTTTTAAACATATCAGGGATGCATCGCATGCTTCATGTGCTAACTCTTGGTGAAATTACTTGACCTTTCAATTGTTAGCGAATTGGTGGGCGGCTGGGAGCAAAATATGTCAACAACAAACTAGTGCGAGTGCCCGGCATTCCAAGTAAAACCAGCTATAGGCATCTTTACGAGATACTCAGACAAAAGTTTCAAGAGGTTTTCTTTCGCTAATGCCACACCAGAAAACAACAACTAATTCGTTATATAAGTATAACTAGCTACACAATGTGTTATAAACAAATCACAAACATTGTTACGCCAAATTGGAATCGTGAGTGACACTGCAATAAAAACACTAACACATCTACATTGTGTTATGTGTCAGTTGGTCAGGCCGACCAATGAGACCACCAAACAGCCCACGCAGTGACGCAGTATCCAAAAAGTCTACCGATTCGTCTCAGTGCCGAGGTCCGCTCTAAAACCGAAATGCGCGCGGCAACTGCGTAAGGGAGTGTGTGAGGGGCGTAGTTACGGGGTCTAAAACGCGTTAGGTGGTGCAGAAAAAGGCCACGGGGGGAGGAGGAGGCTACCGCCAGACTAAAACCCAGTCGCCAGTGACTAAAAACTCGACAAACGGCAATCCTGCAAACGCAAACAACTCTGCAGCCGGCGGACGGCACGCCGACACAGGGGCACGACAGACCAAACTCTCAAACGCAGGGGCTCACCCGAGCGGGGACACCAGCTCACCAGCTCGGGCGGGCAGACCACGGGGCAAAAACTGCTCACCTGGACGCAAAGCGCGCCGGTAGACAAACTGCGAACTAGCTAATATGAGGCACACACGGGCAGGATAAACAACACGGGCAAACGCACACCACACGCAGGCTACAGCTCCGGGACCGGTACCTTTGAGTCGCCCCTCAGCATGGCCAGGACCTGTCAGACGGGCAAACACGGACTCAGCACGGGATTCGAACCACGGACCTTTGGCGCGGCCACCGCCGAAAGGCTGTCCCGACACATGGAGAGAAGTTGTTTTCAATAACCTAGAAATAGGCCACAAACACCACAGTCTCAGCGCCGACATCTTTAACATAAGCATTTTGGACAAACATGCAGTGACACCAAGACAAACACCCAGCCTTAATTAGCGAACAGGCTCGACTAAGCCGAGGAGGAAAACTGGCGCAACGCAATTCGTGCGGCTCGTGGCCGAGTCGAAAACAATATTGTACTATAAAATGGTCAATTTTCGATTACAGCCAACAGGTCACTGACCATAAGTGCACCAGCAGAATGGAAGAAACCCAGGCCTTGAGCGACTCTTTCCCTATTGGAAAACGATTTACCTACAGCTTGTGCGCAATTCCAGCAGGGAGCCTAACAAGACACCCAGGTTGGCAGGGAGTATTTTCATCGACCGTACCCGCCTGCCCAATTCTATCAGCATGTTCATTGTTCATCGACGTTGCACCAAGCCAGATACCGAAGTCCGCATTATAGTCTTTAAAAAAACGATATCATTCAAAGCACGGCGCACGGCCCGACAGACCACCAAAAGCAGCCGAGTGTAAAAACACGCTGAGCTATAAATACCTACCCGGTCTGCCTCAGGGCGGCGCGCCGGGCCCGCTGTTGCATCAGACAAGGTCAACAAGAGCCCTGTGCCGATTCCGACCCTCCCCCCTCCCCCATCCCCCCCCCCCGGCGGGCGGTCGCCAAAACCCGACGGTGACGCACGGACTACGCAGTGAATGATGGATTCCTACTTTTGCGTGATAAATCACACAACTTGCTGGAGGCACAGGCGTAGCTGATATAGATGACGAATATACGGTTATTCAAACGATGCCTAAATAGGCACCTGGTAGCATGCTCATGCACGCAGAGGCGTACGAGATTGGAGAGCCACTCGCACGCTACTTTGAACATGTCCCGTCAAGATAACCCCGGATTCCTTCACGAGCCACCTTAGTTGCGGCCTGCGGGAATAAGAATCAAACGGCTAGATAGGAGCAGCGATACGCTATCTCGCCCTATCAATCAAACTGCGTAGGTTCTCTATCGAGACAAGTCCCGTCTAAAACCGACGGTCCCCGTCGGTACCCTAAGTACCCAGTACCCCCCCCCCTCTCCCAATCAGCTGAGCCCGGGTCACGTCGGGCTCTGATTGGCCGGCGGCGCTGTGACGCAGCACGGGTCGCGGGGAACACACCGCCCCCCACTGACCGGCCGGACGGCTGTACCGGCCGGCCTCAGCCCATACTCAGCACTGCATCCACCCCCTGTCTTCACCCGCCGCGGCTCGCGCTCATCCACAGAGCTGCGGTCTCGCTATCTGCAGCGGCCGTCCTCCCCTCCCTGCAGTCGAGCCCGGGTACTAATGCGGCCACCCGATGCCCCGTGTCGGTTGGAAGCCGCGCGCCCGAGACCCCAGTGCCGGGTGTCGTGTTAGTAGTCGGGCGCCCGGCCGGCCGCCCTGGTAACAGACTGGGCTGCAGCCCGCCTGTTTATACCACACACAGCTGATGGGCGGTTCCCACATGGACCGGTAGATGTCGGGCCGGACGGTAACGGACGAAAACGTACAACATCGGGAGACATCGGGAGGAAGCGGAGGCGCAGTCAGCTGATTATGTCCGATCTCTGACGGTGGATATGGGAACCGGTGGTTTGCGGCGTTTCCACGGGCCGGTTTGTGTTCGATCCCGGTGACGATACCGCCCCGTCAGCTCGTGGGGCAAAAGTTGAACACTGTTGAACTTTTTGTCCGTTTTCGTACGTTGACAGTTCAGAAGAAAGGCGATCTGAGCGCGCGGATATACATTTTCCCTACATCAACATAGTGAGACCAGGTTGTTGCACCTTTGTTTCATTTGTGGGAAGAATTGCATATTCATTATTATGTATGATTATGCATCTGAATGCAACTATGCAGATATTGAGGCTGCTATCTGTTCCAACCATGGGTGAAAGGGTTTCTTTTCCTTTGAAAGTGAAAGGAAAGAAAAGGGTTGAAAGGAAAGTGAAAAATGAAATAATAAATAAAAAACAATAATACAATGTAACAGCTGAGATGATGAAAATTCGCACTTTCTTGTCGTAAATTCGCTGCTTGCCTTTCCCTACCTACCACAGGCACGTGTCAACCACCCTGTCTTTACTTACCATTTATAATATAGATTGTGACACTCTTGATAACACTGTTCAACCCACGCAGTGCACACTGCACAACCCCAAACCCGCGTGCCCACGCTCTCTCTCTCTCGCTCTACCCGCGGTCAAGCCCGCGAATCTCCCTCCCCTCTTTTCCCGCCGGCGACGCTGGCCCCGCGCGTACCGTCTCCGACACCGCAATCTGCCGACCGCAGACTGCCGCGCGTACGGTCTCCGTCACGGATTGCGGTGTCAGAGACGGTACGCGCGGGGCCAGCGTCGCCGGCGGGAGAGAGGGGAGAGCGAGAGACGCTTACGATGTTTCCCCATATCTCACGGCATATTTACGTCTGGACAACGAGTTGCGTTGGAGAGGCCGGAAATAGTGGCGATTTCAGGACCGCAAGAATGGACCGTCATTGGAATGATTCTTTTTTAAACCGTGCACTGTTTTCGGCCGGAATTTAATAGTTACTACAAAATATTTTGTAATTACGTTTCCACCAAGAATGAATGCCATCAGGGCTAAATTTTTAATACTATTGCATTTTGTCAAGAAGCATATAGTGCTGTTATATTGCAGTTTTAGCGCGTTTGTTACAAAATATGAAGCGAATAAGCGTCAGTGTAATTCATCAACATTGCCAGAAGTTAACTTGAGGCTTGAGGGAAAGCTATGCTAATTGCTCTTGTTTAATGTTTATCCACTAAAATTTATTAAATATTTTGATTTTTGTATTACAAAAGGAGAGGGAACTATTTCATTTGTGCCTTCATGTCAGAATTGAAGGTGGATCATTAAATTTTCAACGCAGTTTACAAACAAGCATTTGGTCTTTCTCGTTTATAAGCAGTGGCTAAGAAAAGGTTGATCAATCCTGAAGTTCAGTCATCGTACCTCAACTTAGCAGCAAGATCCCCCAAGGACAGAGGATATATTGTATACATGTCCTGTAAATCAAAACAAACAAGCATTTGGTCTTTCTCGTATATAAGCAGTGGCTAAGAAAAGGTTGATCAATCCTGAAGTTCAGTCATCATACCTCAACTTGGCAGCAAGATCCCCCAAGGACAGAGGATATATTGTAAACCTGTCCTGTTAATCAAAACATTTTTGTGCCTTCAAAGGCTTAAGTTATCTGTGGTGTGTTCGGAGTTAGGCTATATGGCCGTTTTTGTTGTATGTTTATGTGGAGATTGAATATAACTGTGACCCTGTGCTTGTTTGTATACTTACGGTCAAACAGGGAACAGCACATTCACATAACATACTCACCTAGCACCTAACTCATAGCTGTACCCTGCAGGATCTGTACTTGTTCATGTCTCGAGCATTAAAGGGACTATCCCACCTTCTAAAATGTTGTTAAAACCAGTTAAATTGTGCCCGACTTTATAGATTGGATGACCAGGAACACGGTTCTGGCATTTATTTTTCATTAAACATCTTAGGCTTCCCATATTCCAAACACAAACTTTCAAATATGTGACGTCACAGCCCAAAATTACCTCCTTCCCCAGGCCACATAACTGTCATAAAGCTGATTCTTTTTACTCTGTAGGCACCACAACAAAGTTCAGACCAAGTTTTAAGCGATTTTTCAACGAACAAACCCATTTAAATCAGAATGACTAAACGAGGTGACGTCACACTAACGGTCGCTCCATGTTGAAGATAGGGCCTTGTACAAGGCCCATTTTCAAATGAAGGGAACGAATTTCTTCAACACCAAGAGGCCACGGGGGTTGCAACCTAGATAGATAGTGGTTTCTGAACCTCGCCGCAAACTTGGCTATCTCAACTCAAACCCCATGTTAAAGGTGGGATAGTCCCTTTAACAAAGCACTAAAGTAGCTTAGTAATCATTTCCCACATTTTCTGAGCATCTAACATGACGTACAGCAGTGCAGCGCAGCTTCAGAGAAGAAACACTTTAAATGCACAGACTCACACCAGCCACCCAATGAGCCAGTTCTCAGTTGACTGTTTCCCTGGACACAGCTTGGCAATGTGAGCTAACTTTTGGCAAGTTGAAGGTTAGCAGGTAAGATTGAGTTAGGGTGAGTACCTACCTATAACTGGGTGCTACTGCCATGCAGGTCTTGGGTAGGCTGCAAATATGTGTGATGATTGAGGTTAGGTCAGCTGTCAGGTTAGTCAGGTTCAGGTATGCTCATTGCTCAGGTCACATTTTTATGGACATTTGGCAAATTAAAAAACTAACAATCTGATCTAAGCTAGCCCGACTAAACATACACAACTACTGACTATAGGAACTGAGCACCTACCTACTTGTGCCTACATCTCATACCATGTCAAAGTAGAGTTCCTTGGTGGAAGATTACCCTCAGTACTTTTTATCCCAGCCCTGTGAAGAAAACTAATACTTCTAAGCTCTGAGTCACTGCTGGCCATCCACAGGAAGAAACGCTGAGACTGAGAGCTTTGCCATTGTATATTGGACCAATAATGACTATCACGAATGACTATGAACACATAATATGATCACATCGTTGCATGGATTGTCACATTTACAATTTTACTACAATCCTTTTTTCAAGGAATACAGTGATGATGATTAACATCAAAATCAACATAAAGTGGATTTAGTGATCCAAGCTGTCTCCTCCAGTAGCAATGGAATGATCGCATGTTTCATTTGCCAGACACTGAGTATCTGATGGACATTACAATCTGCATAGCATCTAAGCATAGTAAAACTGCCCAAGTCCATTCATTCTAGATTTTACTTAATAGTTAGCACTAATTTATCTTGCTGTTGTAAGTTATCATTCAATATTCATACCAATACATCAATATGTGCTCGTCAGTCAACATTTTCTGGCATGATCCTGCTCAGCATGCTCTTCAGTATTGCTCCAAGGTCTGCAAAATTTTAGCTTGTTTTTGGACAATAAGCTCTTTTAATTTTACTTTTTCTTGCTGATATATGAGCCCGATCAACTTGCGTTTATCAACCAAAATTTCATAACTTGTTCAACTTGATATTGATATCACTCAGTAGTCAGGACCTCTGTCAGCCTCCTGGATACTTCAGATTGTTTTCAGTCAACATGCTTCTTAAATATGATATAAGTCAATCTTAAGGGATTCAAAACATCCAACAAAACGACGTACAAGAGCAAGAAAACCACCAGATAAACTAAAAAATGGCCTTGGAACAGAGCCAAGTGGTGCTCCATTTGTTTGTTTACAATGATTGTAGTGCTGATGTATTTTTAGGACTCTGAACGTCGGCTTATAAAAAAATGAAACGTTTTTACAAAAGTTGTAAGGCAAGTAATATTTATCTGAAAGAACTAAAATATTCAAAAGCCAAACACTATGAAATACATGAATCGGAACGAAAAAGTAACCCAAAAATCCAGCCTAATCACCGGCTCCTAAAACTGCAACACAATCAGCACTTTTCCCCGCAACTCGTTGTCCAGACGTAAATATGCTATCTCACGATGTCTCCCTGTGTTACCATATTCGCATCGGTGCTACCAACTCTAGGCTGTGTTCAACTTTTGGGCAGATTACGCCAAACCAACGATTTCTTCCGTTTTCTCACCGTCCCATCTCTACCGGTGTATGTGGGAACCGCGCATGAGGCCAACGGGCGCAGACAGCTGGAGCCTGGAGGCCAAACATATTTGTGCAGCCGACAGTGGCATCGCTGAAGACGCTTACATAGTTTATATATTGGAACCTTAAGTCTGATAGCTGAATGAGGAAAGAGAAATGGCTTCTCGACATAGCGCAAGCCACAGCCACCATAAGGCGATAACATACCAGCGTTTCCAGTGGCGTCCGACTTACCATCGCGTAAATAATGAAATAGAACATCAACCCGAACCGCTTCGTAGTAGGCGAGTTAAATCAAACAATTGAAAGCGTAATGAACCACATCATGGCCCGACCTCGGAAGTCATTCTGAGCAGTGAGCATGACACCAACAGGTCATCGCACGTGGTGTCAGGCCGCCTGTGCAATGATTAAAGGGCCGCCAGTCGAGTGACCAGCACATGGGAAAAAAACTCAGCGGAAGGCGGCCCTGCGTCCGGGGGTGATAATGCAGCCTAGACCCGCGGTCAGACGTGTTTGTGTCGGAGACCTGCCAAGGCCAACCAGGATAAGATCCACTCAGCTCCACAGAGATAGCAAACGACACACCATGATCCCGACGAAAATAAACAGCACCCAGACGCAGCTCACTGGTCTGTCTGCAACCAAAGACAACAACAGATACCCACCAGACCTGCGATACCTCCTTGTGAACGTTTGGAAGCCTGAAAATAGCTCACCGATGGCGCCAGAATCACGTCGATTGATCCGCCAAAACGCAATCATTCTGCAGTTTCGCGCTATCCCCGTCTGTCAGCTTCCCGTCTGCTATAATCACGTGCCAGTGCCACCCCTGACCTACATCGCGCCGCGGGCCGCCGCCCAGCATGCTGTTTACGCTGGCGTGTGGACGCGACCGCCGCCAACTCGCATTGTTGGCAGGGCACCCGGGGGTCGGACGGGGTCGAAACACCCTGTCGGCGCTGGGACTGGCGCTGGCCTCAGCACAACACCGGTACCAGCCTCAGCGCCAGCAGCGGCACCGCCATTAACACCTGCACCAGCACAGGTGTCCGGAGCAGTGCCAGCGCCAAAGCGGCCGCCCGCGCCGCCGCGGAGAAAGTAGATGACAAAGGTGGCGGAGGCGGCGCCGAAAACGTCGTCAACTTCATCCAGATATAAACAGCTTGTAGTATGACTGAATGAAGAGGACATTCTCAGCCTGACATGGTTCGGCCATCCGTCTGTCTCACGGTTGGAGCCAGGTTCTGCCCTCCGTCCGTTTCACCCTTTCTGGCCAGAACGTTTCAGCCCTCCTACTTTTCAGATGACCTTTCGGCTGTCTGAATATTATTTGGCTCTGACATTTCAACTCAAACCCTCCTGCACCTGTCTCTCCACCCGTCTCCCGACTTCCCATCTTCTCTAGCTCTTCCTTTACTTGAAGCTCGACGGCTGCCGTTGGCTGCTATGCTCGATTCGGTCTCGATTCGACTCCATTAGTTCAGCTCGATACGTGGCCAGACGGCTGGTGGCACGCCGCCCCACTGCAGTGCGCAGTTGTCCAACCCGCCCCGCCCCGTCCCAGGCGCGACACAATAAGGAAGGTAAGATATGGACCGTATGGCACGGCACGCAAGGCATGACAGGGCAGGGGCAGGGGTCAAACGGTACTTATTCATGGTACGGTATGATTCAGGAAAAATGCATAACAATACGGCAAAATGTGATACAGAGTACGGTACGGAACTGCAAACCTGAGAGGCTATAACACAAAACGACGCAATAAGGTGCGACATTGTGCACAGCACACGGTACAGCACACGTTATGTATGAATGGTACGGTTCGCCCAGGAGCGGTCCATGGCAGTTGGCACTGCATGTTCGGTGCCCCATCGCACCCCTGTCATCCTCCAGAGTCCCGATGATGATTAATTGGGGTTTTTGGGCGCCCGGCTCCAGAGCCCCGACAGTCGACACCCGCCCCGTCAGCCATTCGTCCCCACTCCCCGCGCACCCGCAGACCGGCGCGGTGGTCACTGGTCGCCCCTGACCACCGCTCCCGTGCAGGGGCGAACTACCGGGAACTCCGCAACACGCCCCCGCAGCGGCGGAGGGCGACTGGTTATCGTCAGAACGCTGCAAGCAACACTGACGGCTGTGCTGACGACCGCACGAGTTGGGAAAGCGAACTCGAGTCGGTCTGTGTCTGCACTGTACGGCGCAGCGCCAGCTCTGTCGCTGCTGCTGCACGTGAACGGACGACGCGGGGAGCCGGAGGGTCGCATATCACCCAAACCGTACCCTCCCAGGAGCAGTCACTCTTCCTTGGCGTTCGGCCGCAAATATGCGGCGCCTACTCAGACCCCATCGATCGGCCCCACGCACACGCACACACGCACGGTGCGCATACTACGCAGTTGGGCCGCCGCGCCGGCAGTCGCGCACAACGCCTGGAGCAGAGGTCACCCCCGGCCGGCCGGCTGGCAAACACCCCGCGGCTGTGGCGCGTGACGTCACCGGTCACGTGCAAAGGTCAGCTGTGTCGGCGGACTGCTCGTACAGCACGGCGTCCCTCCCAGCAGCTTTGGATGGCCCGTGCCGTCACAGAAAGGCTTCCCTGCACATGATGTGATTCCCAGAGGATTGCCATGCCATATTCAGAATATGCAAGGTCACCCGAAAAGCGAGCCTAGGAAGAGAGGTACGGAAACCCTCGTCCCAGTTGCTGTCAAATAATCCCAGATCTAAAGGTCAGCTGCGCAGTCCGCAGATGTCCGTTCCAATTCGGCGGTAAATCAGTGGGGTTTCGCTGAATACTGCGATCTCAGTCAATCTAATTTCGCTCCTTTGAACATTCCGGAAAGGTCAGCACTGCCCGGGATCAAGGCCCGTCAGCTCCGTACGGGATCAGGGCCCGTCAGGCGTCAGCTCCGTACCGGAGCAGGGCCCGTCAGCTCCGTACGGGATCATGGCCCCTCAGCTCCACCAGTCGGCCGGAGCGAATCGCTGCGAGTGGCCAGGTAGCCCTCCTCCCCTTCAGTCTTCAACTCCTACCCACAGCGTTTTGCCCACAATGATGGTTGAAAGCCGTAAATTAGACAAACCAAAACGGGACTACCATATATCAGCCAAGACAGTACTCAGCCGGAAAGGAAACGAAAAAGAGAATCCAGGATCGGCAAATATTAGCGTTTTCACGACGGGGTGTCTGGCGAATGCACCTAATCTGACCAAATCTACGTCAAATCTCTTTTACAACAAATTTGCTCATATCATGAATTATTTCAGTGTTTTAATTGATCGTAAATAATGTCTGATAATAAAAAAAATCAGGTCTATAAGCATTTATGCAACCCTAATTGACAACTTTTGCGAAACAAAATGAACATGATTTGACCAAAACTGCACCAAATCTGCGTCTTATCTGTGTTACAGTGTATCCGCGAAATCCGTGAGTTCGCAAAGTCACTGGTTGATCCTAGGGACTCCGCGGAGTCACGTAAACTCTCGTGAATCCGCGAAATCACTGCCGTGGCTCCGCGGATTTACTAGAGTTTTCAGTGCGTCCGTGAAGTCACTGAAGAGTCGCGGGGATCTGCGAACTTCCTAGTTAATCCGCGGACTAGCGATTCTTTTTCAGTGAATCCGCGAAATGCCGATTCTTTTCAGCCATAACGAGTTTTCAGTTATACGAGTTAAAATGATTGCAGCGGATTTCAGCTGTCACTATTAGCTAACACTATTCGAGTTGGGTGCGTCTGTCGTCCCGACACGGTGAACACATTATACACGGTATACCTTCGGTCGGATGACCCCCCATAGTTTGTCGCAAATTTCTCGTGAAACAAGCAGCTGATCGCGACGAAACTTTCCGTATCCTCGAGCTCATCAATTTTACACCTAACCTAAAAATTCCATGACCCCTAACCCAGCTGACTTTTTGACCCGTGACCTATTTCTCTAGACCATGTTTGGCCAGAATCGCGATTCGGCGTATGCCAGCTCAGAGTATCCGCGCGGTTCCAGTCTTTTTGTGGTTTTATACGTTCAAACATGTTGTAATGGTGCTGGTGCAATGCAGTATATGGCGGATGACAAGGTCACGTTAAAGTCAGGTCAAGGTCAATGACCTTTGATGACCTTGGTTCACTTTTTTAGTTTTACTTGTCTCTAGAGTAGTTTTTGGAGCTGATTTCGAATTGAACACTGAACAGCCATTTGAACATTTACAAAGTATTTGTGGTGCCTTCGTGACATCTTACGAAGCTATCAGTGGTAGGCAACACCTAACTTTGAATAGCAGGCAGGGCGCCTATTGGTTGACCTGACCTAACCTAACCCGACCTGGCATGCATTGCATTAAGCTATCGTCTGTGATCAAAACTAACATGAAACTCGTGATTAACACCCCGAAATAACACCCTCACTGTACGAAGTTCTAAAGAGGTTCAACACCCTCACCGTACGAAGTTCTAAAGAGGTCCCGATTTTCCAAACTTCTTGGGTCATTGACCTGACTTAGAAAGTTAAATAATGATCTTGGACTTTGAAATTGGATATATTCGGCTTTCTCTCGTCATAGGCAACACACTTGATTTTTCGGCGAAGCTCTAGCCTGATCAGGGGCCAAACAGCTGGGCCAGGGGTCCAATTGACCCCCTATACTATGTTGATTATGTGCATTAACATAGAGGTAGCATGCTCTCACCAGAACACACCAGTCAACATCTGTACACAATCTGGCTACAATTCTAGCTTTGGTGACTCAAGGTAGTCAAGGTTGATCGTATGAGGAGGTCATAATGAGGAGGTCAAGAAATTGACCTGACCTTGGGTCATCGATATCGAAATTCCGAGGTAAGCAAATTGTAGCTACCAATGACCTAATTATATCCTGCAACTGTCAAAGGACTCCGTCATCTACTGTAGCTCTGACACGGTGACAAAGTTGAAATAGTGATTTGAGGTCAGGTTTATTCGAAGTGACCTGGTGACTTGACCTTGAAAGGTAGGAGGTTCAAATTTGCTCACAATGTGTAATATTGATGCGGGAATAGTCATGCAAAATTTAGCGATGCTACGCGCCGCGGCTTTTTCCTTATTTACGAAAAATGTTCAGGGGCGGATATAATATACGCCCCCTCCGGTCAGCGCGCGGGTTAACTACCATTCGCAATTGTGAGCTTGAGGTCCAATCAGGTAGTTACTTAACCCTCGCCCGCACATGGGGGGGGGGGGGTGGTTGCCACCCCCCCCCCCCCCCCCAGGTAGTCTTTCTGCTCTGCACTCAACATTTTTAGAGCTAGAAGGCTGATTTTTGGTATAGCTGCTCCTCTATTCTTTCTTGATGTCCACTGAAAATTTCAAGTTTCTGTGGTTTTTGGTTTCGGAGATATGACCTTGTTTTTCAGGTCATCCAAATGGCCAATTCTCAACATCTTGCGTTGCCTTTGGGTCTTGTGAGCTTTTGACACCTTGATTTCGGCCCTTTTTACCAGTCTTACCTCCCACCTATCATGGAACATGTTGTTCGACGATGCACAGATGTCAAGGTCAAGGTCAAGGTCAATCTAGGTCATCTAAGATCATTGCGTTTTAGGCAAGCGGAATTTACTTTTTGTGAAGTTTTTTGACTGCATTTTTGGTAAAAGCTTCTCAGATCATGATTTCATGTAATATGGACACAAACGATCGGTGCACACATCAGTATACACACAGACACACACAGACATACAAACACATATAATTGACCTTGACCTAACTTGACCTGAAATGACCTCAGCAGCAAAAACCTGGTCGGGTAGTGTGACAAAGAGGTTCTAGCTGGCTTGGCACCAGAAAACGGCATCGTCATCGGTATATGATAAGCAGCGCACTTGATATCCAACGGTGACCCAAAACAGCAATATTTTTTAGTTTGACCTGACCTGGAAGGTCAATGACTGACCTGAGAAGGTAAAACTGGGTATCATTGGATTCGTCTCTTCCCAAAGAATCTTTTTGGTCTTTACCGCTAAGCTCTATCTCCAACAGGAACGAAATGGCGCGGGGGGGTGGTGGCAACCCCCCCCCCCCATGTGCGTTCTAGGATGGGAAAATGGCATGTGCGGGCGAGGGTTAACTATTTACAGCAAATACCCACGTTTGAAGTGGAAGTGTGCGACGCACAAGTTTTTTTATAATCTAAGAAAATATTATTGAGGAGAAAATATAAAATTATAAAGCTAGCAGGGTACCTACGTAGCAATGTAACATAAAACTTACCAAATGTCCCGAAGTTTTTATTCCGATAGACTGATATTGCCATGCTGGCCAACAGGGGCGCACCCAGGATTTTCCAGGGGAGGGTGTCCGGGCTCAAAGGGGCACCCTCCTCCGTATTCCGCTTGACAGGGGGCCTTTTCTCTATCGAGGGGGCCTCCAAATGGCCTACTTTTTGACGGCCTCTATGTTTGGTGACGTTCTTAGCGTTATTAGTAAAGTTTAACCCTCGCCCTGGCAGGGGGGTCGATGCGACCCCCCCCCCCCCCCTAAGGTTTTTCAAATATAGCGTAAGATCGGCGGCGCGCAGCGCCGCTGAATTTGGCAAAGCGGCGGCCAACGCACAACAGTACCACCATATCGGCAAAATGATTCCAAATGTCTTTGCTTCTACGAATAATCGGCATAAGAACTAAATAACGTTTTTTGGACATTCTCTGAAGAAAGGAGTCGGTATTCCGCGGATTCACTGAAAAAGAATCGCTATTCCGCGGATTACCTAGGAAGTTCGCAGATCCCCGCGACTCTTCAGCGACTTCACGGACGCACTGGAAACTCTAGTGAATCCGCGGAGCCACGGCAGTGATTCCGCGGATTCACGAGAGTTTATGTGAGTTCGCGGAGTCCCTAGGGATTTCGCGGATTAACTAGTAACTTCGCAAACTCACGGATTTCGCGGACGCACTGTAACATCTGCACCAAATGAATGTGTACCAGATGGCCATCGTGAAGACGGGTAATAGCACCAAAAGCCTCCGACAATTTCTGGCACAAATAATGCGGACGACCACAGATGTCTGGGCGCTCAGGTCAGCGGCCCACACCCTTTCATTTCTTCCAGTGCCGAACGGGAAAGCTACGCGAACCTTCCGTGACGTCACGTCTCCTCCCATCACTCTCTCCCTGTGACCCTCTGTCTGTCCCCAATCCCAGACACCATGTCCAGGTAGACTGCGCCGGCTGCGGTCAGACAACTGCGCAGTTGTTGCGCCGATTGCGTTCACCCTCCCCCCCCCCTCCCACCGGCCGGTCAGAAGTGGGGGAGGGGGGGGGGGGGTCGGCGGCCGGAAATCCGCCACGGTCAGGTGGCCAGGGCAGAGGGAGGGAGTGGGCGGAGAGAGCGGGTGAGGACGACTCGCCGGTTAGGTCAGACCGCACACACGCGGCAACCCGGTGTGCTTCATGGCATTAGCCACCGAACTTCAGACGAGCCAACGGATCGTCATATTTCACAGTGGCACCAAAGGGAAGCGAGGAAATACCCTATCACTTATACTCATGAAGCACATATGGGAGAAAATATCGTCACGAATTGACCGCTTGCTTTTCGGAATCAATCCCGAACTCCGAACACGGCGAGCGACACGCACATATCACACTGCATTGAATAATAATATGCATGTATGTATTGACATCAAAGGCCTCCCACATATCGAGTGGCGATTATGATTGCGGCTTCATAACCGCATGCCTAGATGACATCTAATGACATCTAACCGTTAGTTAGATGTCATTAGTCATATGGAAGCGAGCGTGATATCGCAAGAATCTGTGCAGCGCCATTCTCTTCAAAGAACAGAGCCTTCCTGATAACAACGCAAATCCTCGCGGCCCCGTCACCAATACCGATCATCAGCACTAGAGTTGCAAAGTTTTCCCAATGGGCTGCTACCGGCACCGCCCCGCCCCACAAAAAATTTTCTAGGATACCGGCATGCTACCACACCCCAAGCAAAAAAAACCGCCAAATTACCGGCATACCAAAAAACCTGCATTCTTGATTCTGGCTTACCCCTACATGAGATGCCACATTTTGGCAATTTCAGTAACCGCCCCACCCAGCAGCCACCCATTGTCCAACCAAAACTACCAGCAGCCTGATGTTGGCTGAGTTCGCCCCACAAATACCACAATTTTGAAACTCAATTCCAGTCTACAGCTGTTAAAATATCACCTGTAATCAAAAAGGTATTGCCTACAAAAAACATTAGCACATTCATCAAAAAAGCAAGGACAAAAAGAACTTGAATTACTGAAATGTGTTTCTGAAGATTGCACAGTGAGCAGCAATCACATTTAGGTACCACAAGCGTTCTTATTTTCCACATTCTCCTAAAATGTTGCATGTACCAACCAAATAATGAACTATAGATAGTCACAAATCACAATATAAAAAAACTACAGATTCGGCCATGTTCCTAACTGAGGAAGCGAGATCAACATTGGCTTTTTCCTATCCGCCAAGGCCATCCTATCAGCCATGGCTTGCTGGCTCGTGAGTAAGATACGAATCATGTAAAAATATGTGTTAATAACTCACTTGTCCTGAGAAGTCACCAAATAATATGTATAAAAACGACATAATATCCCCATCTCAAACGCGGGAACAAACACAAGGTTATCGATTTCGAAACAGATCCGCCATAACACAGTTTTTAACCAGCTGATTAAAACACTGCAAAAAAGGTTTTAGGACTGCAAACTTCTGCCTCGTGAATGATTTTATTGATAAAAATCATCCAACACGATATTGAATTCCAATGAAATCAACACTGTGAGAGTTATTCACTACAAGAAAATTGATTTCTCTTGAGTGATTCAACCAAAAGGGCATATGAATAAATATTACGTCATCAGCTTACATCCTTTCTTTAGGGGACAGAGGATCTTAAAAGTCAATCCTTGGTTGCCTTTGCGCCACATTGCGCCACTTTTTTGTATTCATTTCGTCTGCATGTTGTGTTTTCTTGTAAAGATAAGACAAAATGCCAGTTTATTTCATTTTCATTTAATTTTGGGACCAAAGTTAGGCTCAGGGCTACCTAACACCTGCCTTTTCAGCTGGATTTTCAGTGTCAAATTATTTGTAGAGTATCTCAGACCACATCTCAGGACTCAAGGCCAGTTTCCAAACAATGTGTTTTGTGTTTTGATTCTGCCTTTTGCCTAGGGAATGTTGCCATGAACATTAATTTATTTTAGTTATTGTATTATGCCTATTACCTACCACTAGACTTACTAATTGGTTGTGCTTTTGCAACATGAATGAGTATTCTTTGTCTTCCTTTGATAGACCATAGTAGATTCTTGACAATTCTATTTAGAGCCAAACCTGTGAAATGCTGAGGTTCATGTGTTACCCCTACCCTTGGCAATGGAACTTCTACCACAAAATGTATTTTGCAGTGGCTAAGATTGCTGTTATTACAATTCAATAGCCTCTTAGTGTCCAAAGTTTGAATCATATGCTGATATTTTTTGTGCAAAATCAAAAATACCGGCATGCTACCGGCAAGACATGCCAGATACCACGAAAAAACCTGCGGTAGTGAAAAATTACCGGCATGCCGGTAGTGCGGTAGGGAAATTTTGCAACTCTAATCAGCACCCCGTCAGCAGTAGCCCGTACGATGGAACTCGACAGGAGCGGCTCCGCGGCCATCTGATCAGTACCGCCAGCGGTCCCGGTGACATCACCCGACCGGACAGGCGCTGCCGCTACTGCTAGTGCTGCTGGTGGGGCTGTCTGGAGCAGCCGCCGTCCCAACTGCTGGTCCTAGGGATCATTGGCTAACCATTGGAACCATGCACCATCCATCCGCCGGCTGGACCCGATCAATGCCCGAATTTCGGTCCGCCCCTCTGCTCCTGCCCGGGGCCCCACTGCGCACGGCCGGCTCTACCGTGTGGGCGGCTCGAGCTGGCACCCTGCCAGGGACGGGGGGGGGGGTCTACAGGCTGGGCAGGGGAGGGGGACCGGCGCGGCGGGTGCCAAGCCACGTGGCACGCGCGATACTCGGCGGGCCACAGGTAAACAAGACCAGCCAGACAACGGCCACAGACCCAGTCACACAAATGCAACACCGATACCAACACAACAGACACATAGACGCCGACAGACATAAAGACACGGCGACCAAAGTCAAGACCACGCCAGTGTCAGCTGTAGGTATGTCCTCAGTGCAGACTGGCCCGGCCGCCGACAGCGCAGCACAAGTGTGGCGGTAGCTAACCGAGCTCAGACCGACCCAGATGTCAACTCTGAGCAGCCGGCAGCTGACGGACTCGGCCGGCACGCCAAGGACTGACAACAGACGCTCCGGCAGGCTCTGGTACAGCCCGAAAGATCGGCAGCGCACTTCAGCGTCACCAGATATTAAAAAGATGTCTTGGGACTTGGGGTTCAGTAATTCTCGAACGTCAGTGTATTGGCTTTAGGCTTATGACACCACATGCACATAGCCACTGGCCGCACATAAGGCCTTGACAACAGGTATGTAGGTTAATTTCCCTGAATACCCGCTATAGCATTGGTAAAAGCGCGTAAGCCGACTGAAACCCGTCCACTTTTAATAAGTGGCGTTAATGCGGTCTCATTTGCCGGGATCTGTCGCCGTGTGCGTGGCCCTGGTGGCCGAAATCGGCCCGTTGCGACACTCACTGGCAGTGCGTAGGTACTGCGCAGTGGAGAAGGGCCGGTCACAGCCATCCATAGCGATGTCGGCACCTCAGGTAGGTATATCGGCAGTGTCAGCCAGCACCTGTATTTAGACAGAAGAGTCGTAAAGAAGGACGGCTAAGGCCGACAGCGTCCACTATTCCGAGTTCCGCTGTTTTGTTGCTGCGGCTCTTTAAATCTGATATCTCCCCTAAGATTGCCTTCAACCATAGAACATCCAATACATGACGCTCCAGTGTCGTGCGGCGATCAACACCCAACTCTGTTTCCGAGGTAGCCCTTGGCTGGAAATCGTAGTCCCCTGTCCCATCGACAACTCGACCCAAATGACACGTATTCCGTATCTTCCAGCCCCGGACGGTGGCCAAACAGCAGGGACCTGCGTCAGAGGTCCAACGTCCGGCAAATCAGTGTTGCACCGCTCCGTTCTGCATTGACCAGACCATCTCTGACGTCACGGCGGCGCTACATATCAACAAACACGACCAGCACGTGATGGCCTCGCCGCAAGCCGGCCCTCATGGCACGCCAGCTGTATATAAATAGAGGGCTGACCGTTGCTTCACAGGGCGCCAATCTCAGCAACATTGGGCAACGGACATTGGATAGAAGCTACAAAATTGCCCAAAGAACGTTCTCTGGGAGACAGAGCCGCGACTGAGCTCCTCAGTCCTCATGGCCTGGTATTTGTAACCAATGCTTCGGAGCGCCGGAATAGCTCGCCCAGAGGCGACACAGGCCCGCCGGCCGGCAAGACGGCGGTCTCTGTGCAATAAATTCCCTGAACCCGGTCACGCCATGCAGTCGTGCACTCAGCTGACTGCCGGTGGCTGCTGACGTCACGGCGGCAATCATGGCTGCCGATAGCCGAATGTTGGCCCCGCGGAGCTGCGGCGGATCGTGAAAACGATCCACTCAAAGACGGACATCTCCCGACATGGACACGGGCCAGAGCGTAAAACGATACCGCAACAACAGAACAGACAGCTGACAAATGTCCGGCTAAATTCACTGGTCACTGGAGCACAGTACCAAAACAAAGCTTTAACAGATGCAGTCAATGCCAATAAACGTTTCCACCAAGACAACATTTGGTATTGAATTGATACTTGGACGGTACAAGCGAGAATCGCCAATTGCCAGTGGTTGCGATTCACCATTGCCAGCCAGCCTGCGGAGCGGAGGATCGGTCCGGTGCCCAGCGAGCTTCGTTCCCCAGTCTTCGCCGCCCGGTGTGCCCATTCTCTACTGCTCAGTGAGCTCACTGCCCATTCCTCCCGCCTGGATATGCACTGCTCGGTGCAACCGTGAGCAGTGTGAGCCGTGAGCACTGAGCACTGAGCTGGGCAGGGGTCCGCTGCACCCGGCGGCCTTGGGAGCTAGGCTGGTCCGCTGGTAACAGAGCCCACTCGGCTCTAAATGTCACAGGACTGGGTTTGAGGCAGACAGCGCCTCCCTCGTCCTCAGCTCATCAGACATATTATGTCACACATATGCACAGTGTGCACAGGACGTCGGGTTTATAAAATGGGCCCACGTCACCATACTCGCTCAGCCTGTGCCGGCAGCTGAGCGGAGTGGCGACCAGCAGCCGGCGGTATCAGTCAGCCGGCGGCGGGCGGCGGGCGGAGAGCGACCTTAGCAACAGGGCGCCGCGCCGCGCCGGGCCGCCGCGTGGTCCACAGCCCAGACAAAGGACCGACCGGGCCGGGCCGGGCCGGGCGGTCGCCATCACTGGGGGCACGGTGGGCGAGGGGAGGTAGGAGAGGAAGAGGGAGAGGAAGAGGATTGACTGAGGGGGAGAGGGAGAAGTCGCTATCAGAGCACGCTTGGCCGCCGGCAGGGAAGAGTGGATAGAGGGAGGAGAAAAAGGGTAACGGGAAGTTCGAACTCGCTGAGTATTGAGCGTCCAGAGTCTCCCTGAGGGAGAGCGAGCTCAAGTGTTACAATAATTACAATACAATACTGAGCCAAAATAAGCAGACACCTCATCAGGTGCACTCGTCACGGTTGTAAATAACAGCCACGTGGCGTGTGCTTGAACCCAATCCACGCCGTGTAAATATAAAATGTTCAATACCTCCTGATCCTTTTCAGTTTTCAACCAATGCCAGCTCACGGGTGCGTCTACCAGCTCGGTTACTGCATCGCCTACACGAGATACGCCGCTCCGCCGAACCTGTTGGCCCGACCATATGATCGTCGGCAGACAGACCATATGGTGGGAGCAGGGGACGCCAGGACTGCGGAAATGAGCCGTCACCGACAGGCGACAGCGATACCGACAACGGCGGTACGCCATCTCCCATCTCACTGTCCCATATCCCATCCTGTCCCGTCCGGTCCCATCCCCCGTCTCGTCCCGTCCCATCCCCGCCCCGTCCCGACCCAGGGGCTGAGTGAGTCCCAGTCGCCGGTCCGGATCAATCTACTGCGCGACAACGCCGACCCCCCCCCCCCCCTCCCCGGCGACGGCGGGGGGGGGACGCACGCCAGCTGTTGTCAAGGTCAGCCAGCGGACCCGCGCCACGTCAACACAAACACGCTGCCACGCGGTCAGCCGTGGCCGTCCGCGTCCCACACTGAACGGAAGTTCAGGGAGGCGAACACTGTCACGTGGCCAGCGATGGCCGCCCTGAGGATCGGAAGCTGGAAGAGCGTCGGTTGAATGGCGCTTTCCCAGTCCGGTACGAGACCAAGGTCACGGCCACAGCAGACCATCGCTAGCCAGCAGAGAAAGAGTCCATTTTTGGAATGTGCAACGCTCTTCAGAGTAGCAGAAGGCAGAAGCACGAGAAACAAACACCCGAGCTGGGGATAAACAGAGGGGCAGAGACAGCGAGCCATTGTTCAGACTTCAGAGCCCGGGCAGCAGTGTTCGCCACGGGCCGGGCCAGCCCAACGGGCCATGGGCCGGGCTGGGCTACGGGCTGGGCCGGGCCCCCAAATATCATTAGTTAACGGGCTATGGACGGGCCGGGCCAAGAGCTTTGTGCACTATGGGTTTTGCGACTAATGTCAATTTAGGAAAATTTGGAAACTGATGCAAACAAAACCCACTGGGAAAATACAAAAACTAAACCAAATTTAAGCAATGTGAAAGAAAACCTACTTGATATTGAATTTTGGGAATCTTGAGAATTAGGTATCCAATATCACATCATGTCACACATAGGAGGGTTTTCATAAAAATTCCGCAACCAAAAAGATCAGAGAATCTCTAGCATCATTAGTTTGTTAATAAAAGTTAAAATGTAGTCATCAGAATAACTTACTTAGCACTACAACTCCAAAAACTAAGAAGCCACTCAACAATGATGGGCTACAGGGCTACATTAAGTTTAACACTTATATATGGCGATAGTGAGACAATTCCAACACAGTCTTTTTTCCTTCACCGACGGCTTTTTAACCCGCGCCCGGCTGGGGGTCCTGGATTTCCACGCCCTGCTGGGGGGGGGGGGTGTTTGAACACCCCCCCTTGTAACTCGGCTCCTGGGCCACGTAGCGATACGCGGAAGGCGGCGTTCGAAAGAGCGTCAAAAATAATGACGAAATCACTTCGGTCAATTTTTTGGTCAGGTCAAAGGTCAGGTCACCAGAGGTCATTGAAGGCAAAATTTCGCCGATTTCCAGGTCGAATATCGAAAATTTCCAAGAAGCCAACGCATAACTCGGGAACCAATAGAGCTGCAGCGCCGCGGAAAAGCGCATTCGATAGCCCTATTAACGCCCTTTCTGAGTAATTCTCTCAGATTTGACCTAACGTCAACGGTTTTGCCTGCAGGGGGCAAAAATTGCAAAAATAGCCGATTTTTTCGGAAACAGTTTTTCGGCAATAACTTTTGACCCAAGCCTTGTACGAGCTTACTTTTACCGGCATCGTGTTCCTCTCGTCAAGACGCATCGAATGAACTATAACTTGACCTTGAAAGGTCAACTTGAAAATTTGACCTCAGGTCAAGGTCATGACCTGACCGGAAAGGGTCATGTTGCATATCAGTCGATCCGTATCGTCGAGCTGAACACATCTAAGGCGTTTTCATCGCTCTAGCATGCCTCTAT
Organism: Amphibalanus amphitrite; assembly: GCF_019059575.1. Taxonomy (NCBI): domain Eukaryota; kingdom Metazoa; phylum Arthropoda; class Thecostraca; order Balanomorpha; family Balanidae; genus Amphibalanus; species Amphibalanus amphitrite. The sequence continues at coordinate 88,366 of NW_024883288.1, forward strand.
CAAAAGTTATTTGCGAAAAACTGTTAGATACAATTCGTGACCTAAGATGACCTCAGGGCATAAACAAGGGTCACGGACACCATTTTCATGTTCCGTGTGTCTAAACCACTTGTATTTCAGTGTTTGGGAGTGTTTATAATGTCTTTCGTCCAAAAGAGGCGCATTTCAATTTTCTCCCATTGACTTATAATGGGGAGGTCGCAAAATTGACCTGACCTTAGGTCACCGATATCAAAATTCCGAGATATACATTTTATAGATACTGTTACTCTTATCAATCGCTGAAAGTTTCAAAGCGATCGGTCACTCGGTGTAGCTATGACATACATTGAAACTTTTTATGAGGTGAGGTCACTTCAAGTGACCTGGTGACCTGACCTTGAATGACCTTGGTCTGAAATTTACACAACATGTGTAGAATTGATGTATGATAAGGTATACCAAAAACGGCGGCGCTCCGCGCCGCCGTTTTTGAGATATTCGCGAAAAACCACAAGGGGGGGTGTTCAAACACCCCCCCCCCCCAGCAGGGCGCGGGTTAACGAACAGAACCTTAAAAGGATACTCACAAAACACACTGTAAGTAACGAGGAACTCTACAGAGTATTTCGCGATGAAAGCTTCTTTAAATGTCCATAAATTTGTCAAAATAAATCACAACAAGCCAGCCCCTTCTCAACAAAATTTGCAATCATGGCGGCGGCGCTATGTTTATGTGGCGGCATCTAGGTAGTATACACAACAGTATATCAAATAAATACGTTTTTTAAGTAAGTATCAAGGTGAAAAACAAAATTAAACAAATAAAAAATAAAACCTAAATCACGAAGCCTGAAAACTCGAACGAAAAACAAAACAAAACTTGATCATATATGTTTTATTATACAATTGGTCAGAATCGCTACCTGCCGCAGCTGCGACAATCAAGAAGTGTTCGCTCATTTTCGATTGATGATGATGATGCGTAAAAGTCGCAAAAGTACCCAATGACATTTCAAGCTTACCATGTTTTCTGCTTACGCTGCTAGCGATATCCATATCTTGAAAAGAGCCTAACATAAAATAGCAAGGAAAGTAGCAGATAGTTGTCCACAGAGATTCGGTTGACACGTGGGCATGAATTGAAAATAGATTAAATCAGTTTTGCTGATAAATGGATGGATTTTCTCTTTTTTTGGAAGACAGTGCTTAAGTTAGTGTCACCTATTTTGTATGCTTTCTCAGGCTTTTGATATTGCAGCATCTATGGAGTGAATTTAACAGCAAGGTCAATCCCAGACAGATTCATCAATTCCCATAAGTCAAGCTTTTTATGCTGGTAAGTGCTGGGAAGTATAGAGTATGTTGCAAATACTTCCTTCAAGTATGCATTAGAGTCACCAATTATGAATGATAATATTCACACACATCAGCTTGCAAGATAACTTTACTCATAGAATGTAGTTAATATAATCATGTAAACTTTTTATAGGTGTGTAATCATGACCTAATTGACTGAGGTGCTTGCTGTTACTGTTAAAAATGTGTGCCATAGGTGCTTGAAATGATTATATTCATTGAAAAGAAGGGGGTCATGATTGCCATGTTAATATTCATGCAATTTGAATTGTTCTCAAAATAGTGTAATCAATCATGCTTATTATAGCAATAGACTAAGACAATAACTAGATTGCTATTTTTGACGGGCCGGGCCGGGCTGGGCTTGGAATATTTGCCAAGAGCGGGCTACGGGCTGGGCCGGGCTCTGAACCCATGGGCCCGGGCCGGGCTGGGCTGGGGATTTTGGGGCCCATGGCGAACACTGCCGGGCAGTAAGCACTGAGCAGCCAGGGCTCGTGGATCTGTCCTGGAGAGAGAGGGAGTGTAGAGAAGCCGCAGCCCTGCCGCCGTTCCAGGTAGTGCCAGTCACCGTCCTCCCTCTCTCCACCGGCCAGCCCTCTCTCCACTCCGGCTAGCCCTCTCTCCGCCGGTGCTCTCTCTCCACCGGTCAGCCCTCTCCACTCCAGCCGGGCAGCCTGACCTGCCTGCTCGTCCGACAGCCTGCCTGCGGCGGGCGGCGGCGGCGGCCTTCCACCGAGCGTTCACCCGCGCCCAGTCGTCCCTCCCTGCAGAGTGCAGACTCCACATCCGCCGGCTCCGAGCCGTCCGACGACCTGTAGTGGCACCAGGCGACTCGGCAGGGGAGCGGGGTAAAGAGGAACTCCCGGCCCACAGTGCGGCGGGATAGGAGAGGACTGAGGACTGAGCAGCGCGTGAGAGTCGATACGGTGGCCGGTCGACATACGTCACCCATTCACTGAGGTAGATTTCCAGTGCCTACACATACTGAGGAGCGGAAATGACAGAAAACTGTTCACAAAAACACGCGGGAGCATGTGTAAGAGAATTTCGGGGCAAAGCTGGGTAAGAAACCGATCTGAACTGACAGTGAAATGGAGCAGGGACGAAGTCACAGCATTTGGGCTGATTGGGAGGAGAGCTGTTCGGAAAGTCTATTCGGGAGGTCGAGGACGAAAGGACAGGTCATAGGTATAAGTAGAACAGGCCTAATCGCTCATGTTAGGCAGCCTATCGAAGAACACACAGTCATCCCGGTCAGCTAGTTAAACGGCACGGGCGTACTAACTGCAGATCTATGTAGTCCAAGGTTTCCCACTGCGCCGAGGACGGAAGTAGCGGAACGCTCAACGAAGCCACTTCGATCGGCAACCACCCGGACTGAGCGGAGCCCAGTGGGAACGCTCCCGAGCCGGCCGAATGGGACCGCTCCCGAGCCGGCCGAATATGAACGCTCCCGAGCCGGCCGAGTGGGAACACTCCCGAGCCGGCCGAGTGGGAACGGCACGCTTCCTAGCCGGCCGAGTGGGAACGCTCCCGAACCCGCCGAATGGGACCGCTCCCGAGCCGGCCGAGTGGGAACGCTCCCGAGCCGGCCGATTGGGAACGCTCCCGAGCCGGCCGAAGGGGAACGCTCCCGAGCCGGCCCAATAGGAACGCTCCCGAGCCGGCCGAAGGGGAACGCTCCCGTGGAGCCCGCCGAGCCCAGTGGAGCCCAGTGCTCCCGAACCCGCCGAATGGGAACGCCCCCGAGCCGGCCGAGTGGGAACGCTCTCGAGCCGGCCAAATCCTCAGACCGGGCCGGTCCGCGGTGGCGGCGCCGGTGGGAGGGTGCCGGTGGAAAGTTACCGGGAACCCGGTAACGGCGGCGGGCGGCGCGGATAATGGGTGTAATGGACAGGTCACATAGGGTAGAGTATGCAGAGCAGCAATAAGCAGTGGCGCGGCAAACCACGTCCTCCTGGCACCGCGCGCCGAATCATCCACCGGTCAGTGAACTCTGAAACAGTCGCATCAGACGGCGGTGGGAGACGGCACCTAGGCTTTGATAACCGCAGGTCAAATTTAGTTCAGTCAGATAAGATCAGGTCAGATACTAGGACAGACCTCCCCAGCTGTGCAATCGCCACTCTCGGCACCGTCGCCATTCACTTCCGAGCATCCAACGCAGTAGCCTCGTTTGCAATCACGCGACGCGACGGTGCGCGGCCGGCCCTGTCCCAAATAACGCACCATCCAGCGGAGCCGGGGGGGGGGGGGGGTCACACACCCATGGCCGCGGCGCAGAACGCAGTGCCGAGTGACGTCACTGTCTGCGGCGCCGCGTGACGTCACTGTCAGCGGCGCCGAGTGACATCACTGTCTGCAATGGCCGGCCGGTCCACTATCACCGACCGGGACTGGCGGCGCCATACCACAGGGGCAGAGGGTACGGTAACATAGACTGCGTCTATTTGTCATAGACGTGCGTGTCTATTAGACAGGGACTGGCGGCGCCACACCGCAGGGGCAGAGGGTACGGTAACATTGACAGTGTCTATGAGCCATAGATGTGTCTACTAGACACGGACTGGGGCCGTCACACACGCGCAATGGCAGAGGGTACGGTACAGGTCGCAGGCATGAACAGGTGGGTGGAGAGACGGCATGACAGAGGGACTCAGCGGGCAGAAGCCGAATGGTAGTAACGGACACAACGGATCAACATGGGAGGGAGAGGGACGGGAAGAACAGAGGACGGATCAATGGGAGATGAAGGGAAAACGACAGGGGGACAGCAAAGGAACGGGGCAGAGGGGGACAAGGGACAAGGCGGGGACTGTGCGGAACAGAGGGCTGTGAAGTGGAGATCAAAGGTCGCAAGATGGGAGACAAGCTTGTAACCAGACAGGATGGAAAGGCGGCCTTAGAAGGCCTGCAGGGCCTGAAAAGTTAATCGGGAGACGTCTCAGTGTCAACTAAGTTAGCAGCTAGCTGGACATAGCTGGACAAATCAATCACCCCAAATCAGGCTGATCGAGCGGATACACCACTGGTGGCGGCTGTCTGACGAAATCAGCCATTCCGACTGACCGACCGCCCGACCGACAGCCGGGCCGGGGGTCCGAGCGGACCACATTCGGCCTCCATAAATCGCTGTCACGTCCGGCGCTGAGCATCGGCAGCCGACGCGTTCGACGACCGTCGGCCGTCGGAACAGCTGCGGACCCATTCGCGTGTCCCAGACCGCGTGCGACGACCCGCCCTGACGAAACCATCACGCCACTCCGCCAACTACGCACATCGCTCCCCCTCCCCCTCCCGCCGCGTCAGCTGATGGGCCAAGGACCGGCTGGCCGGCCGGCGTTTCACCGCCCACCACCAGGGGGCGGGGCGGGGTGAGGGAGGTTCGACAGGCTGGGAAATTCGGCAACGGCGCAATTACCACGCGAACCGGCCGGGCACGGTCTACACTCTAGAACAATCACAACAAAGCGCCGAAACAGCGCCCAAGAGCCGCGCACCACAACAGGCGGCGGCACGGGGTCTGAGCGACGGTCGAACCCAACGCCCCCGGCCCGGCGGCGCCCAGCCCGGCGTTAGTGCGCAGTCCGGGCCGACCGTTACCAGCCGGCTAGCACCGGGGGTTCCGGAGGAAAGGGTGACAGAGTATAACACCGTCTGGTGCATTTAGTGATACTAAGCCGGCACTCAGTTTGGGCAGGCTTGGATCACACAAGGCGTGTCAGACTCATTGCTGACCCCGAACGCACAATGTTTGACCTTAAGCAGTCACGCAGTCGTCCTAATATATCGACACCTTTTTTTAAACCCCACATCTGTTCTCCGGTGAATTTCCGGGAAGCACGAAAGATCTCTTTTTAGAAGTGTCCAATCGTCCGATCCTGATCAAATTTGTGTGTTCGTAAGCTTGCTCTGGCATTGCTTGATCTGCCAAGACAGACAAACTTGAGAAAAATCGAGTGACTGTACCTTTTTTGAAGGTTTCTAAACAACTTGTCTGAACTTCACGGGAGAACAAATGTGGGGTTAAAAAAAGGTGTCGATATAACGTTATGAAAATACCTCAAGCACACCCAGCGACAGCAAGAATAGGCGACCTGGGCACAGACGGTCGTCAATGCGAGTGGCGACCTCCGGAGCACGGACGGCCTACACTGCGAGAGCTGCCAAATCCGGGACTGAAGCTACCACTGGGGAGAACCTTCACTTCACCTATTCCGTCCTCCATGGGGCGCCGCACCGTCTCAATTGAGACGGTGCAGCGCCCACTTTTCGGCCACTTTAAAGTGGCCGAAAAGACCGGTCCCCAATGGGAGGAAAACAAAGACGGAGAAATCATGGTGTCGTCTTAAACTTATCTCGGATAAATTTGTGACCAAATGTGCTAAAAACAACACACTAGAAAACATTAATACCCATGAACAGAGCAGCACCTCAAATAGGGTTGCAAACTTCATTCACCTGAAACATTCCTTCTGACCAGCCCACTGCACAGAGATGCCTTATTGGAGCTGTCGTGTGTCCGAAGACCCCGGCTGTATCGCGGCTCAAAGCGCTGTTCCCACCGCACCGCCGGCGGGGGGACTCACCTTGGAGATGGCGCGGTTCCAGAGCTGCCGGGTCGACGGCGTCTTTATCACGATGGGCACCGGCCGCTTGCGCTTCCCCGTGGCGAAGTGGTCGCGCTGCTTCCACTCGATGATTTCACTGGGGGAGACAGGGGGACACGTGAGGGCAGACGCGAGACATAAGGGCGACAATGGCACTGAACGGCAGGGCGGCACAGAGACAGACACTAGCCTGCAGGGCAGGAAACTGGCAGGAAACAGCGGGGATAGGCATATTGTGCAAGGTCAACATGGAATCAACAGTGGTTTGAGCACATACCTACTGCCTGTAAATAATCATTTACCCTTTTACTGCCTAGCAATTGATCACCCTGCCCAGCAATAACACTTGAAGAGTGATATTCATTGGGAAAGCATCACAGCAGTCATAGTAGGTAAAAACTCAACAGATGAACAGAGCATCCCAAGTCAAAAGATAACTGACACAGCTGCCTTCCATTTCCCTGGGGTCTGTAAGGGCCAGATCCCAGTGATTTCATCCCGACATACCTTTCATCGATCTGCGGTCTATGTGGGTCAGCCTTGATGTCATCCAGTGTGATGGGGCACAGGTCGATCTGGTCCAGCTCCTGGCTGAGCTCCAAGTGACCGGTCGGACCATCGCAGGATGCGTCCTGGGACTCGGGCATGGCGGCACAGTATGCGCCTGCAGGGCTGGAAAGAACAGAGGGCTGTTCGGGTCCCTGCAGCATAGATCTGTGCTGCGTGCGTCATACTTGGGTGACGTCAACCGCCTGGCTCCGCCCACTCTCCGCCGGCACGCCGCGGCCGAGCGTCGCTGCAGCCTATTTCAAACGCGGCGAACCGTTGCGCGGGTGGACTGGTGATTTTCGCTCGAATAACAGTTAAATTGCGTTCAAATGTGGTTAATAGCAATGTGCCACCGAAAAGAGTGATAATGATACCCAAAAACCAGCATACAAACCGCTTGCAATAAGAAATATTGGATGGCAAACTTTAATCCGCGCCACTTTCGCCTCCTGCAGCACCGAATTTCGTGCTGCAGGAAAACGAAGCATGCTTCAGTAGGTGACGTCACACAGGCGGTGACGCAGTGGTGTGGGCGGGACTAACGGGCGACGCAGTCCTCACTGCGCATGCGTGCTGCAGCATATTTCATTTTGGCTGCGCAGCCGAACAGCCCTCAGGAGATGCAGTGATGGCAGTGCAAATCTGTCAATACTTGGGTCAACATTTATCATTTCCATTTGAATGTACCCAATTGCACATCCTTGGCATTCAGGTAGGTAAAATGGAGTAGACCATGCAACCAATTAAAAATTAGTGCATATCAACACTGATTATTTCTAAATTACCATTTATATGGCAGCCACCATTGAAATGGGTGCCAGTGCAGTCACACCAGAGATACACAAAAACATCAATAACACAGACAGGTAGCCAAGTCATCAAGCAATAACTCACCTTACAACAACAGCTTCCTCTCCACTTGATCAGAATGGTATCAATTTTGACTGGTATTGAAACCAGCCGAAAATAAACCCTCCTATGGGGTCGCACCAAACGGGGACTGTACAGAGGCGATACGATCTGGAGGCAAAATGCAAGTACCAGAAACACGGGGACGCAAAAGAATACCAAGCCCCGCAGATGGGCCTAAGGGCTTCACAATGTTAAATCTTCTTTGGCAGGGCAACAAGTCCCAAGCCAAATACCTCTGTCGTACTTCGTGTATGAGATCCTCAAATCCGCTTCCGCCCACCTCGACCCACGCCCGCTCTCTGATCTCGACGCGTCGCGACGGTTCCGGCGCAGCCCGTACGGCATGGAGCGTAAGTATTATTGCGATCAATAGGTCCGGCGATTGCTGCTTTGTAAGAGTTTCATTCAATATTCTTGTCAGTTTACAGTAAAAAGTTACTTTTAAACAATAATTATAGATTAAGAAGTCTTTTTATGGGTTATTTGTAATCAATATTTACAAAATGTACTGTTCAATTATCACAAATATTTCAGCTCTACCACTGTTTTGGAACCAATCGGGGTACCGCCCCTTCAAGGTCAGTCAGTATGTAAACATCACAATGGGTGCTGCCATCTATGAACAATGAAATGTACTGTTATATTTCAGACCTAGGGCTTGAGGCGCTCTGGCTTGTGCAGATGGCCTAAGTCGCGAGATATGCGGTACAGCCTACTTTACGGCGCCTTAGCTAGAGCCATCTATGGGCGGACATAAAAAATACACATACTTCACTCCCTAAGTTCGACGGCGCGCTCCGACACGAAGGTCAGTTGACATGGGTTGACTGACCAGAACATCGCATGATTGGTGACGCCGTTGACTCTTGGTGTGTTAGGGGGGGGGACCGAAAGGGTGCGTTTTTCGCGCTTCCCTCACCTCGGTTTTTGGGCCCGTACCGACTATTGACTTTTGAGCTAGTCTCAGAAAAGGTTGTCTGTTCAATGTCCGTCCGGCGTCCAATGTCCAAAACCCTGGCTCCTGAAACCGAAAGGGTGCGTTTTTCGCGCTTCCCTCACCGTACGGTCGTGCCGACTACTATTTGACTTTTGAGCTAGTCTCAGAAAAGGGTTGTGTGTTCAATGTCCGTCCAATGTCCAAAACCCTGACTCCTTTTAGTACGAAATCTGTCCCGTGCGTTGTTTTCTCCAAAAATGATCCGAAAGCTGGGTATGTAAAATAGTGGTGCCAACTGCTAGTTTCAGAAGCTTGAAAAAACTTTAGTTTGTTCTAAATGTTTTTTATTAGTCCAAAAATACCGGCTATTAACGTAGCTAAGTTGAATATCAACACATTTATAAACCGGCAGCTGCTGAGGTATTTCGCCACACACCACTTTCTGAAGAGGGCGTTAACTTTCATCCGGGTGGGGCAGGGGCGTTTTTGGCCACATCTCTCTGCTAGTTTTTTTGCGAGCCAAGGGCGGCGCCACCGTGGGGGCAGTGGGGGCAGACTGCCCCCACTGGCAGGAGGCCGTGGGGGCAAGACTATGTTTTTGCCCCCACAAAATTTGGCTGATGTTGAAATGGGAACAGAAGACCGGTGCAACATTCATGATAGGCGGTTATACCTAATAGTACGCCTGTTTTTGACGATCCCCGTATCAAGTGCATCAGCAGAACGTTCGTTCTCAGACCATCTGTCCAGAGGTCGAAAAACTGCCCATCCCTCCAACCGGTGTTGGAGCAAATAATTGACTGAATATCAATGCAAACGGAAAATAATCGATCACCAATGATCAATATTTTACCTGCATGGCCATTCCTTGCATCCATGTGCAATTTCAAGCTTCAGCCAATGATCCACTGTGGGTACCTTCTAACCTACCCACGGCCTGGCGGACTTGCTCCCAGTTGCTTCCATCTTCCTGAAGCAAGTCGGTGTCAAAAAGGCTGCTTTTCCCGTTATCACGAACGGAATTTCGCCCTTACAGCAGTTGTAGAAGGTGGCAGTTTTTTAGAGCGTGCAGTCCGTGGAATAGATGTCGCTGCGGTCCGGCCGCGATATCCAGCGACATCTACGCGCCGAACAGTAAGAACTTAGAAGCACGGGCACGGCATAAACTCTTGCACGCCTTTGCTTTAGCGCATTGAAGCTGTCTGACGCTAACTGTATTGGTGCTCAGTGTGCATAGAAACGCGAGAGGGATTCAAGTTCTTGACCCGTGCTTTAGGCTGTGCAACAAATCATTTTTCTTGTGAAGCAAATTTTAAGGTCGGTTGGAGAAAGTCTAACAGTTTTTTCGACCTCTGCATCTGTCGCATATCTCCTACCCCACTCATTCTCCTACTCATTTTCATTCACCAGAAGGCTGCCATCGAGCTTGACCTCGAGGAGGTTGAGAGGCAGCTTGTCAAAATCGGCCAGAGAAGAGTTCACCCTCTTTTGGGAACCCTCAGACTGAGACTGAGCTCAGGGAGGTATGACAAAATGTGATAGGTAGGTAATAGGTATGTATATCTGGGTTATCTGGAAATGTATGTGGATCGCCCTAATAGAGCTTATTCTGGTATCAATCGTGTGTGAGAGAATCGCATATATTCGCACTACGGTAAAAAAGAGAACTAGGTACTGATAACTGTTTTGAGGAATACACCATTTTACATCTCAACATAACGTTTTCACAGGTTTCTGTCTCGCAATTTAGTTTTATAGTTTTATTTGCTTGCGACCTTAACCTGCCCGGGCCCGGGGTATTCCCAACCACCGCAGCCCGGGGTACCCCCCACACCTGTCTAACTCCGTACTTAAATAAGGAAATAAGGCAGCTACGGAAACAAAAATGGTACCAAACGAAAGGTATCTACGATAAGATTTTATAACACCCTAAGTTTTTGACCTCAGGTCAATTTTCAAGGTCAAAAGCCAAGGTCCAAGGCAAAAACCGGCACTTTTGTAGTGGTCTCAAAGTACGTGTTCCAGAGGACGACATGGTGCATAAAACCGGCTAAAATGGATGTTAAACAAAAGAAGAGAGTCTGGGGATTCCGATGACGTGCAGTGCATAACATTCAAATTCAAGGTCACGGTCGTGATCAAAATTGACCACAAACTTTGCACTTTTTCTTATACCTTGTATACTAAATTCAGAGATGTTTTGAAATGTTTTGAAGCTTAGCGGGCCCCTATTTGTGCTTTAGCTTACGATACAAGGCTGCTACAAGGTCAAAGTCACAAGAGAGTATCCTTGCTAGAGGCTATTTCACTTATTTAAGTCAGGCATAATAATTAAGACATGTTTTGCCATCCTGAGGCTCTAAATTAATGCTTATGGATGCCAGAATCGTGATCCGCGGCTACGAAATCATCACTAGCAACCTTTCATGTGTCAAAGTCAACCATACGTCATTCGAGGTCACATGAGGTCAACATAAAACTTGACCTTTTCCAAACAATATATATGTCATTCGACGCGTCTCGACGAGACGAATGCGAAGGTACCTACCGCTGCCGCAGCTCTAGGACTGTTTTTGTTGACGTTACTTGCGAAAAAAAAAACTAAAGCCTTAGCTCGGGGTCGTTGACCTGACCTCTGACCTCAGGTCACCAAAGTTACTTATGTATTTTTTTTAGGTCAAATGCTACACAACGGTGCTCGTTATTTGTCTTTATCTCTAAAACTCTATTTTGGCAGCTGGTTGAAGTTCACGTCTGTGACGCCGAAGTTTGCCGTGCAGGAGTCTAGAAAAAATCGGCCTTGAGACGTTATCAAGAAGGCTAGGTCCAATTTGTTTTGCTTCAAAAGATTTCAAATTAACCCGCGCCCGGCTGGGGGTCCTGGATTTCCACGCCCTGCTGGGGGGTGTTTGAACACCCCCCCTTGTAACTCGGCTCCTGGGCCACGTAGCGATACGCGGAAGGCGGCGTTCGAAAGAGCGTCAAAAATAATGACGAAATCACTTCAGTCAATTTTTTGGTCAGGTCAAAGGTCAGGTCACCAGAGGTCATTGAAGGCAAAATTTCGCCGATTTCCAGGTCGAATGGCGAAAATTTCCAAGAAGCCAACGCATAACTCGGGAACCAATAGAGCTACAGCGCCGCGGAAAAGCGCATTCCATAGCCCTATTAACGCCCTTTCTGAATAATTCTCTCAGATTTGACCTAACGTCAACGGTTTTGCCTGCAGGGGGCAAAAACTGCAAAAATAGCCGATTTTCTTGGAAACAGTTTTTCTGCAATAACTTTTGACCCAAGCCCTGTACGAGCTTACTTTTACCGGCATCGTGTTCCTCTCGTCAAGACGCATCGAATGAACTATAACTTGACCTTGAAAGGTCAACTTGAAAATTTGACCTCAGGTCAAGGTCATGACCTGACCGGAAAGGGTCATGTTGCATATCAGTCGATCCGTATCGTCGAGCTGAACACATCTAAGGCGTTTTCATCGCTCTAGCATGCCTCTATCAAAAGTTATTTGCGAAAAACTGTTAGATACCATTCGTGACCTTAGATGACCTCAGGGCATAAACAAGGGTCACGGACACCATTTTCATGTTCAGTGTGTCTAAACCACTTGTAATTCGGTGTTTGGGAGTGTTTATAATGTCTTTCATCCAAAAGAGGCGCATTTCAATTTTCTCCCATTGACTTATAATGGGGAGGTCGCAAAATTGACCTGACCTTAGGTCATCGATATCAAAATTCTGAGATATACATTTTGTACATTCTATTGCTCTTAGCAATCGCTGAAAGTTTCAAAGCGATCGGTCACTCGGTGTAGCTATGACAGACATTGAAACTTTTTATGAGGTGAGGTCACTTCAAGTGACCTGGTGACCTGACCTTGAATGACCTTGGTCTGAAATTTTCACAACATGTGTAGAATTGAGGTATCGCCGCCGTTTTTGAGATATTCGCGAAAAACCACAAGGGGGTGTTCAAACACCCCCCCCCCCCCCCCCCCCCCCAGCAGGGCGCGGGTTAATGGGGGATAAGGTACAGCAAGTTTCGTATTTCTACTCCTAAGCGTTCATGTGGTATCGCAAATATTCGCCAGGGGAGGCGAAAAAACGCCCCCCCCCCCCCCGTTCCGGACCCGGGAGGGTTAATGCTTAAGCTCAATACGTATGCATGAAACCTGAAACCATGATAATTTCTAATTGGCAACATCTAGGGGCAAGGAGCTCATGGATTTTGCAGATCGGGTTATCAGACAACAATCGGGTCACCTGAAGCTTGCCCCCACTGGCGAAAATTCGTGGCGCCGCCACTGTTGCGAGCATAAAGAAAATTGCGGAGCGCAGCGCCGCGAAACCTGGTATGGCTTATGATATATAAATCTGGCATCATGTTTGAAAAAATACCCCAGGTCACATAAGGTGAGGTCACCAGATCACCAGGTCACCCGCGCCCCGGTGGGATCTAGTTATAACGCGACCTGGTGCCCTGGTTGTGGTAGTGGTGGGGTGGGGGGGGGGGGGGGTATTCCCCCTGTGTCTCCGAAACTTAAGCATCTAAATTCTCCCGCTACCCGGAATTGCGCGATCGGACGTTAGGGGTCGGGGTCTACGCAACAAGCTCTGCTTAGCGTGGGCTCCGGCTCTGTCAATCCGTCCATTCAAGCATTCGAGCTAAATTAGAAAATAATGATAAGTCAACGGGAGAGATAAATAAGCATAAAGTACATTGCTCTTGTTTTGAACGAAAACGCTCTCAAGCATCGTGATATAGAACAAAGTGACACATTGCGTCGTAAAATTGCACCCTTGACCATTTGTATACCCCTGAGGTTTTCTCAGGTCATGAACCGTCTCCAGCGTCTCTTTTTACAATAACTTTAGATAGAAACATGCTAGAGTGCTGAAAACACCATGGATGCGTTCAGCCCAATGATACGAATCGACTGATGTGCAGCATGACCTTTTCTGTCACTTTGACCTGAGGTAAAATTCTTAACTCGACTTTTCCAGGTCTATTTATAATTCATTTCACTCGTCTCGACAAGAGAAAAGCACCGTCGGTAAAATCAACGCCTTACAAGCTTGTTGCCAAAAGTTATTACAAAAAAAAAAACATTTTCCGCAAAAACGTCAAATTTTGAGACTTTTTTGCCCTCTGGAGGCCAAACCGTTGGCCTTAAATAAAATCTTAGAAAAGGTGCAGACAGCGCTCGAAAGAGTTATGGAATGCGCTTTTCCGCGGCGCTGTACGTATAGCTCTTTTGATTTCCGACTTATGCGTCGATTTCTGAAAAGTTTTATTTTTTGCCTTGTTTTGGTACCTTTGGTCGGTGGCCTCCAGTGAACTCAGCGTTGACCTGATCCAAAAAATGACCTGTATGACTGAAAGATGTTATAGCGAGCTATCTATTGCTTTTTACCGCGTCTTGCTAGCTTTCTCACGTTCCGAGATAAGCTGGTGTGGCCAAATACTCACCCCAAATACACTCCGACCAGGGCGATGTTGGATGAGCGGCCCAGTGACCACCCGGGCGCGGGCTAACAATTTATTGTTTTCTGTCCTTAGATGATGGCTCGGAGACACTGTCGCGTCTTCTGGAAACTGGCCTGCAGTCAATTGCAAGGATGGAGGGACGGAGAAAGTACGCCCAGTTGTCCATACCCTCGCACTACTGAGCCCGAGTACCAGCACCCTTTGTGCTGATGGTGATGGGCTGTTCTTTTGGGGCGCCGCTTATTGCGGCAGTGGAACTTGAAGTGGCGTGTAAAAATAAGAATGTGGCGGTTTACCAGAAAGCCATGTCCAAAACCGCTACCGAGAATGCGGCATCGGATAACAGCGAGGCCCACCGCGGGGAGCGGGTTAAACGCCCCCATCCGATAACGCGAGTGCCAATAGGCGCCTCTGAGGGTCGCCATATACAGGTAGATAGCTGTGGTTAGTGGTTACCTCACGTACACAGAAGTTCTAGCTGATCCCGATTTCCCCGATATTTTGGGTCAAAATTAGCTATATTACCTGCATCTCGAGACGGCATGAAGAATTATTTTCAATTAGTCGCATCTGAATCAGAAACAAAACGGCGAAACGTTGTATCTGCCCTAATTTGTCCGAGGTAGTTATACCTATATTAGAAAAGTGGAAGGTGTGATGAAGGACTTAGTCACGGACTCACGAGGCAATAGGCACGTCAGTCGTGGAAGTAGCCGAAAAATAACTGCTTCAACTATCGATTCATTGCCTGATCCGAAGGGTTTGTAAAGTAGCTGCTAAATTGCGGCGGACGTCTTCGCCCTTCCTACAGCACCTGTCGGGTTAGATCAGCGTCAGCCGCCCCCGTATGCCGCGGCGAAACCGGTTTTATCCGGACAGGGGCGTGGCGACTGGTCACCTCTGACAATATGCATGTCTTTATAGTCCCGGCCGGCCGGGTTTTCCAGCCGATAGTGGCCCGCCCGACTGACTGCGCGGCCACGAGCGTGAGTCCCTCTGCACTGGGAACTACCCACTACCCAGGGCAATGTTTGGCAATGGAAACAGCGAAATGTTTTTGGTCGTTAGCACTGTCCGAGCGCGCGCTATGAGGTCCGGGGTATTCCGATTTCACTGTGCGAAAGATGACGGGCTGAATCGGTTTCCAGCTGGTAAGGGTTTGATTATAGGTTACGATGGTCACAGGTTTAGTGGCCATTCTGCGTTTCTCTGGAACCGAGAGTGGTTCTTACGACTTACCTTCAAATAAAGACTCGGTAACCAGAGCTCCCATAGGACTTCAAGCTTTGTTTCAGTTTGGAAATACATTGATGCATACAATAAACTTCCGCAAGACATTCGCGAAGTGGGAATCACCAGATTTAAGACTCGAGTGACTGACTGGCTGCTGCGTGACACTGGTTAGGTGCTGCCGGCGAATGTCAGAGCGGGTGTTGAACAGTTTGTGTGTGTGGTACAATCGTCTTTCGTGAGTACCCTGCTGCATTGTAAATGTGTTCATTTTACCTCAGGTGTGTTTTATGTATATCAAGTTTCTATCTTATTGACGCGCGTCTCGGAATAGCCACCATGGATGTGGAAGGGTCGCAAATACATGTCTATGTCTATGTCTATGGTGTTCCAGAATAAGCCGGATATTGTTAATTAGAGTTTAGTCCTCGCCGGACCTATTGATTTTCTACATATGCGCCGGCCGAGGGGGGAGGCAGGTACGACCCCCCTCCCGCCGTTTCGTCTCTGGTGGAGCTAGCGCGTCGCAGAAAAAACTAGCGTGTGTGCCGTTACAAGACGCAGAGATTGGTACCCGATTTTAACCCGCGCCCCGCTGGGCTATTCACCCATACGCGCCCTGATGGGTGTGTGGGTGTGTGTGTGGGGGGGGGGGGCAGATTCTGCCCCCTTGTTTAACTTCCGAACCGATGGTCGTAGAAAGACGGGGCAAACGGCAATCGAAAGCTCTCAACAAGGCGGATCTTGAAGGCCAAATTGTTTTGCTTAAGTAGGTCAGAGGTCAGGTCAAGGTCAGGTCAAGGGTACAAAATGCAAGTTTCTACAATATCGGCCTTGCACCGTACGTGCCGAAGAATGGACTGAGACTGATTGCCCAAAACGTGTTCTTAGACTACCAAGACAATATTCGTTGCATACAATATCATGCAAAGGTCAAGGTCAAGGTCAGGTCAGGTCACCAAAAACGAAATATAGAAAAGGACATGTGCGACACATGTTTTATGGGTCATTCTATTCATAGAATTCAATAGACACACTCAATAAGTGTTATAGACCACATCTGGATGAACTTCAGGTCGAGGTCAGGTCAAGGTCAGGTCAAGTTAGGTCAAATTTTGAAGTTGGTTGTTAACCCGCGCCCTGCTAGGGGGGTGTTTGAACACCCCCCTTGTGGTTTTTTGCGAATATCTCAAAAACGGCGGCGCGGAGCGCCGCCGTTTTTGGTACACCTTATCACACATCAATTCTACACATGTTGTAAAATTTCAGACCAAGGTCATTCAAGGTCAGGTCACCAGGTCACTTGAAGTGACCTCACCTCATAAAAAGTTTCAATGTCTGTCATAGCTACACCGAGTGACCGATCGCTTTGAAACTTTCAGCGATTGCTAAGAGCAACAGCATGTACAAAATGTTTATCTCAGAATTTTGATATCGATGACCTAAGGTCAGGTCAATTTTGCGACCTCCCCATTATAAGTCATTGGGAGAAAATTAAAATGCGCCTCTTTTAGACGAAAGACATTATAAACACTCCCAAACACTGAATTACAAGTAGTTTAGACACACTGAACACGAAGCTGGTGTCCGTGACCCCCTGTTTATGCCCTGAGGTCATCTTAGGTCACGAATGGTATCTAACAGTTTTTCGCAAATAACTTTTGATAGAGGCATGCTAGAGCGATGAAAACGCCTTAGATGTGTTCAGCTCGACGATACGGATCAACTGATATGCAACTTGACCCTCTCCGGTCAGGTCATGACCTTGACCTGAGGTCAAATTTTCAAGTTGACCTTTCAAGGTCAAGTTATAGTTCATTCGATGCGTCTTGACGAGAGGAACACGATGCCGGTAAAGGTAAGCTCGTACAAGACTTGGGTCAAAAGTTATTGCTGAAAAACTGTTTCCGAAAAAATCGGCTATTTTTGCAGTTTTTGCCCCCTGCACAGGGGTGGAGAAATATGCCGAGTTGGGGTTGCACGGGCGCAGCAAATCCGCCGCCGCCCTAGCGGTGACCTTGACCTCCGCCGTCTGGTGCGGCTCCAAAGCCCAGCCGGCGCAGCCGGCGTGGAATTGGGAAGACTCGTGCTACCCCAACTCAGCACAATTCTCCACCCCTGCCCCTGCAGGCAAAACCGTTGACGTTAGGTCAAATCTGAGAAAATTACTCAGAAAGAGCGTTAATAGGGCTATCGAATGCGCTTTTCCGCGGCGCTGTAGCTCTATTGGTTCCCGAGTTATGCGTTGGCTTCTTGGAAATTGTCAACATTCGACTTGGAAATCGGCGAAATTTTGCCTCCAATGACCTCTGGTGACCTGACCTTTGACCTGACCAAAAAATTGACCGAAGTGATTTCCTCATTATTTTTGACGCTCTTTCGAACGCCGCCCTCCGCGTATCGCTACGTGGCCCAGGAGCCGAGTTAGAAAGGGGGGGGTGTTCAAACACCCCCCCCCCCCCAGCAGGGCGTGGAAATCTAGGACCCCCAGCCGGGCGCGGGTTAAGGCCTAAAAAGGTGTCTAGCTGATACAGTTTTTCACGGCAAATCGAATGGTGCTGTTCTTGTTTCCGTACGAGCTCTAGAACTTCCAAAAAATCATTTTTCAAAAATTGTGTGTGTCGTGACGTCATTACATTTTGAATAAATCCCAAATTTTTGAATCGATTCTTCTAAAAATTGGTATGTAGGTGCATATAGACCACTGCTCTGACATATATTCATTTTTTTCGATACACTCAATATTTGGATTTTAGGATTATTTTCCAAAAAAGTCTGTTTATTGAAAACATTTGGGCCAAAATCCAAAATTTTCAAAAAATCGAGATAGCAATTTGATAGACAAAGTAAAATCATGTATAACCCTTTTTGTTACGTCTTGATTCCTTTAACAATGAAGATGTTAGCGGTGTTTGAAATTCTAGGTTAGATATGGAATGGTGCATGCAGTGGACACGCTAGTTAATGAAGAGATTAGCCGACAATTGTGGAAAAAGCCGATGTTGGTTTCAATTGTTTTTGGAGTCTCTCGAAACTGGCTGCAGTAGGCCCGGTTCAATGATTGATCTATTGCAGGAGGATCACTCACTAGGATGATACAATCATTTTATATTACCTACATAAATGTACAGCCCTCTGCAATCTGCGTGGTAGGTATTCTTTTTTCGACAAAAACGAGAATAATGCGAATACTATGCTATCGGTCATTCGCAAATCGTAACAGGAAGACACGCGAGACTCCGCACCTTAGATTGGCATCATCACCGTATTCATTTTCCTTCTAGTTCGGCAACAAAATCCAAAAGTTTATATTTGCCCCCAAAACAAACTTTTGCATTTCGCTGCCACACAAGGCGTATACTTTGTTTAGTGATACACCTAATCGAAGGAGTGGAGCATGACGCATCTATTTGCAGCGAGTTCTGACCGACTGATAGCCTCTGAGTTATTATCGGTTTGTCGAAAAAAGAATACCTACCACGCAGTCTGCTGAGGGCTGTACAGTCAGTCCTAAAAGTACCGCGCAACAGCGCGGTGGATCCAATGATCAAGCCTGACCGAGGAAGGACCCGCTATAATTTGAAAGTCCCCGAACCAATTGACCTGGGGAATGGACGAGGATGTCAATTGCTTCGGCTACTCAAATTAGAAGGCCCTTCCATGGTCGGGCTTGATGGATCCCCCGCACTGTTGCGCGGTACTTTTAAGACTGACTGTACACTCAAAATGTTCCCTGGCCATAAGACATTCTCCCCAAAAACAAAACAAAAAACTGCCTACACTACCGTTGCGTTGTTTTTGACATCTGAATTGCAGAATATCCATGTCTGAGCATGGCGCGGCCTTTGGCTTCCAGCAGAGTCTGTTTCCAAAACAAACCTGTTCATGGCCTTTGGTTCACACGGCATCCAGTTTTTGTAATACTAGAATATTACCGCAGTAGTACTCTGTGTTAACGGGCATCTCTGGGGCATCATATGAAGCTGAATGAGTGCACCGTGTCTCAAAATGTTTCACTCTGTGATTTTCGACGAGTGTCTGGCCGTCTCCTATGTTTGGCTTGTTGACTGAGCTCGCCATCTGACGTCCACACGCCTTTTTAGGGTGGTTCAAAGCACAGAATATCCTCGTTAGACCACAAAGTGCGTTTCAATTTGCTTTTTTGTTGAATGTTGCATATGTTAATATTTTTGGCTGAATTACATCGATTTGCGCTGCTTTTCCGTCAGTTTTGCCATATATTGAAGGTCAAAAACCCCAAATTCCTAAATGTTGTCAAATATGGTGGTAAGAAGTATAGAATAGCTAGCTTTTGGATAGATCAGTGACGTTTGCTGACTATATGCCATGGCAACCACCTGCAACGAATGGTACATGCACCTTTCTGGCCGCGCCCAAGCTTGTCAATCATATTAGCTCTAGCTCTCTCTGGCTTCGCTAATTGCACTTTGCTCACTCCTGCCTGTTTGCAGATAAGCTGCTGGAGCTGTCCAGTAAAAATCATGCCGAAAGTCCGTTTACGAAGCTGAGAACGACACAGGATTCACCATGATTGCCTTCTGGCGACTTAGGCTAAAAGCGGAAAGGGACTACTCCTTGCTGACTCGGGATGATAATTGACTCGAGTCGTGACAGTCACCAAAAGCACACAGTCTCCAAGCTTGATGTCGTGCTTTTAATCAGAAAATAAGCGTTCGGTTGATTCTGGGACACGCCGCAGAGCTGCTGGACGTCCCAACGAGCCCTCCCCGAGCGGCGCCGGAGCTCCCCGTCCCAAGGAGCCCTGCCCGAGCGGCGCCGGTGATTCACAGTTGAGGTGGCCGACCGCAGTCTCCTGAGCGCAGCCCTCGCTCGTGCACGGCTCGCGCAGTGTGCAGTATGTAATGTGAATGCTAATGCAGGGCCCTGCGGGTGCGAAGGTGATGACGGACACAATGGCTGCTGGGATGACCGGGAAGCGGGCCTCGGCTGGGGCCAGGGTCGCCGCGAGTGCCCGTTCCGAGCGCCCACCGGCCGCCGGCTGTGGGCACACAGAACGGCGCCGGCCAGAGGTGGCGAAACGGCGCCTGGAAATTCCCCGCCGGTGGACTGTGCAGCCCCACTCTCCGGCCGCAGTGTGGCAGGTCACCCGGCGGGTCTACCGGTGAGGGAACTGGTGGCTCGTACCGTCTGCCGAACGGCACACGGTACGAGTTACTTCCTACGTCGTCACTGGTGGTGCCAATCGGAACTTGGACTTTCGGAATCCCTATTTTGTCCAATGTCCAGTGCGAAATTCGGCTGGTCAAAGGCAGCAGAATTTGAACAACATTGGACACTCCCTTGCTACATCTCAGCATTTTCATTAAGTAAGTAATCGTGTATAGCATGGATTGTCGAATACAAAGCTGTAGAAAGCTCAGCTCTCCATATGATTAACACTTTTGGGCTACATTGAAAGTAAAATACTTTTAAACGAAAGAAAACAACGGTGTTAAGTGTAAATTATTGCAAATTTTCCAGCATCTTTGGACAGATGGCTTGCTTTGACTGTTGACATTTTTGGACGGGTAGTCGACGAAAATATCGGACATTGTGAACGGACATCGGACACACATTTTCTGAAACTGGAACCACGTTCCTACGCCGCCTTCACCTATCTGGAGTCAGACAAAAATTGTGCACTACACAGTACACAGCGGCTCAACACACTCACAGGGAACACAGCGGCTCATCTCGACTCACTGGGAACACAGCGGCTCATCACACTCACTGGGAACACAGCGGTTCAGCACACTCACTGAGAACACAGCGGCTCAGCACACTCACAGGGAACACAGCAAATGTTTACACTCGGTTCGTGGCAGATCATCCCATTCGGCATACATGTGGCTGTTGTGATATGCCGGTTATTTATGTACGCTCCTTGCATAATTCATTAGTCGAGAAGTCGTTCAGAATACTAAGCGCAGCAGCTTGTAACCACTTTGGGGTCAACCCTGAGGTTCACACGACTCGCCGATGTCTGCGGTTGCCCAATGCCCAATCAATTCAGCTGACTAGCCTTGGAACGTGACTGAAGGCACGCCGTCCCATCTGATGTGGACTCAGTGAGTAAGACTCAATAGCGTTAGGAACTCAGCTCAGCCTAACTGTGAGCATAGTTTCATCTCGTGTATGCTTCGTTCTTTATCCGATTTAACCCTATTCCTGGCGGGCTCCGCCGGGACAAGAAACTGGCGGGGGGGCCGATTCGGCCCCCCCCCCTGAGATCTCGAGAACGAAGCAAGATAGCGACAAGCGGTAAACGGCATTGGATACGCATGGACAAGGTCTACAATTTTGCTAAGGTCATTTTCAGGTCAGGTCAAAGATGACGTCACAGGGGTCGAAAAAGTCAAAATGGCGGCGCTAGATATGGAGAGAGTTTTTCTCGAATAACTTTCGAATTAGTCAAGATAGGAACAAACTAAGGGCATCATCGTGATCCTCTCGTCAATCCGCATCGAATGATATATATGTTGACCTCGAAAGGTCAAGGTCAAAGGTTGACCTCAGGTCACGTGACCTTGAGGTCATCATGTATATCATTCGATGCGTCTTGACGAGCTGAACACAATGAGACCATCCACGCGTCTGTATCTTGTTCCTGTACGGAGTTATTGGCCAAAAACCTTTGGACCTTTGATGACGTCACATGACCTCACAGCTGCCCAACAGCAAAACAGACCTCAAGGTAGTGAAGGTTGATCGTATATGAAGTCATGTATGGTATATGGGGCCATTCCGACCCGTTTTAGTGGTAAAAACAGGGAGTTGATTTTTCCCCCATTGACTTATAATGGGGAGGTCGCGAAACTGACCTGACCTTAGGTCACCGATATCAAAATTCCGAGATAAACAAATTGCACATACTGGTACCCTAACTAAAGCCTGAAGAGAAGAAATTGATCGGTCAAAAACTCTAGCTCTGGCGTGATTTCAAACTTTTCTGAGGTAGGGTCACCAAACCGCCTCTGGTGACCTGACCTGAGGTCAGATCAACTCAACATTTTCAGACATGTTGCGTAGAAGCCTTTTAGGAAAAGTCAGAAAATTTGAGCTTCCTAGCTCAACGCGTTTGGGAGAAATAACCAAAAAACCTCAGGGGGGGGGCTCCTGAGGTCCCCCCCCGCCAGGAATAGGTTAAGCAAAGGCCGTGGTTTTAGTTTTCCACTTAAAAACATGATCAATCAAACTGTGCAATGTCTAAGAAGTTAATTGTCCAGTACATCGAATCAGTATTAACTTCTTGCGGCCAACTTAACGTCTCCGTAGGCCTCACAACGACAAAATATCGGAACATTGTTTAACCCGCGCAGTGGAAGGGTTGCGAGTACTACGCCCAGTGGAAGGGGGGCGGATGACGCCCCCCTCCTAAGATCTCAGCTCCCACTGGAGCTAGAAAGACGAAATTTGGAGGGTAGGTGGGGGCCATAGGGAACTCTGTTGTGTGTGAATTTCATGACCCTAGGTCAATATCTTCAAGGTCAAATGAGGTCAAATGTGGTCAAATCTGCCATATGAGCGACTTTTTTTGCGTTTACACGCCGATAACTCAAGAAGTTAATGGCCGATATTCTTTTTTCTTTCATTATACAAAAGAACAAACATTTGTGTAGTATGGTGAATTTCTAGATAATCCAACAATAAATATGGCAGTTAGAAGCAGGGGCGGATCCAAGGGGGGGTCACATGGGTCATGGCCCCCCCCCTTGAGGCCCGGGGGCCCAAAGACCTGCCAGGGGCACCACAGGCCTATCAGGGGTATCACAGTCCTGACAGGGGCACCACAGGACCGCCAGAGGCACCA